>NC_058406.1:22615947-22807326 GCF_002201575.2 Neomonachus schauinslandi
GCATGTGTATGTATGAGTGTGTGCATGTGGGTGGGTGAGTGTGTGAGAGAGTGAGAGTGTGTGGAGGAGTGTGAGAGTGTGTGGAGGAGTGTGAGAGTGTGCATGCATACGTATGAGTGTGTGCATGTCAGTGAGTGTGTGAGAGAGTGGGTGAAAGAATGTGCATGTGTGTGAGGGAGAGTGTGCATGTGTGTGTGAGAATGTGTGTGTATATGAAAGAGTGTGTGTGTGAGAGTGTGAGTGCGTGTGAGTGTGTGTGTGTGTTGGGGGGGAAAGGAAGACAAACAGAGGAGAGAGTCCCAGTCAGTCACAGAGGGCCCTGGTGCCCATGCTGAGGAGTGGGGACTCTCTTCTGCATGAGGAGCAGATGGCTTCCTAAGGCAGAGAGTCCACAGCAGGTTCTGCACAGCCAGGCAGGTGCTCTACTGAGCATGACCTTTGCTCTGTGCTCAGGGAGGTCAAACCTTGGAGGCGGCCCCTCCGTAGCCCCAGGGAGTGTGGTCACAGATCGCCTTGGGACATCTTGCCTGTAGGACCCTCTACCAATTCTGGGACCTTCCTGTCTCCTGTCTCAGCCAATGGTGTTGGGCACAGAGACCCAGTAACCATCCCAGCCGGTCACCCACTCAGCTCTGCCCAGCAGGACCATCCTGGCTCAGACTCGTCGTTGCCCTCTGCTCTCCTGGAGCAAGTCCAGCCTCACAGGGGGCAGCCCTAGCAGGTGCACCAGGAACTGGGTCAAGGGATCCCCGCTCACCTTTCCAAGGCAGCCAAGGACAGCCCAAGGACACCAGCAACCAGACAGGTGGCCAGAAGTCCTCTTCTGGTTTGCCGCATTCTTTAAATGGTCCCTAATCATTACAAATTACTCTTAGAGAGAAAGGAAGAAGTTATAAAAAGAGAAAAAAAAAATAGAGGTAACTCCTGTGAAAAAGATCAATAATTAAACATGAAAATTTTTAAATATCTTTTCCATATGATGCACTAATCCCTGGTTAGGGCCAATGCTTCAATAATTAAGTGAGTAGGGGTTCTGGGTATTTAAGGAGCAAAGAACCAGGGGCTTCAGCGTCAGACGGACCTGGGTTTGAGTCTGAGCTCAGCCTCATCCATGGGCAGATTGCACTTCACCTCCCAAACCTCCGACTCCCCATTTCCGGAGCGGGAGGCGGCGTCTCTCTCAGGGGCATGAGCGGAAGAGCGCGGGTAAAACGTGGGGCACTGCGGACATTCCCCAAACCGGTTGCTGCTGTGATCAACTAAGTGACGAGCAAAGATAAAGCAGAGGTTGTCTTGGGAGAGACGCCTCTAGCCTCTTTGTCCCTGTGGAAATTTCCTCAATAGATGGCTTGAGCCAGTTTGATAATCTCGTATCCTTCTGACAAAATAAAGCTCCACTGCAGAAAGCTTTATCACCAAAGAAGAAAAGAAAAAAGAAGAGGCTCATCCTGCAATGTTCATAAAACCCATTTCTTACCCAAGGTTCCTGGTTGCAAAGAGGCGGGGGTGGCCCCCAGCCCCTCCATGTGTCTCCCTGCACTGAGGACCAGACAGACAGTCTCATTACATCCCTGCGGTGACTGCAAGGAGATGTCATCTCCCCGCTGTGCAGATGGGGAAACTGAGGCTCAGAGAGGTGACATCACTAAATCCTTTGCCCAAAGTCACACATGGATGTGAGTGGCAGGGTCAAGATTCTACCTTCTTCTTTGTAGTATCAATCAAGTTTTTATTCCTCTTTTTTTCCCTCTCTACTGGTTTGGAAATTATACATTCCATTTATCTTCTTTATTGGTTAATCTTTACATTTTAATAAGCACACTCAATGCAGTCTAAAGTGAGTCAATATCTCTCCCCCCCCAATCAGATATTAGAATGCATCAATTCTCATCCCCCCCCCATCTTAGTGTGATGGCTCCCTCTCTTTTACACTCCCAATTAGTTACATCCCTATCATTGTTGTCACTGCTCTGGTGTTATATGATCAACGCACATTGACCTGTTTCTCCACTCAGTGTTGTATGCATGATTTACTCCTTCCTCCTCATATCAGGCTCCTCCCTGAAATATGTCACTTGCCAGTTCTCTCAGCAAGATCCTCTGAGTGACATCCCTCAGACTTTGTCTGAAGATACCTTTCTTTCTCCCTCAAATTTTGTTTTGTATTTCAGATATTTTCTATTTCTTCAGATTTGTTATTTATCAGGAATGACTGAAATTTAAAAATATAATTGAGTCCCATCACCATCATCAACATGGAAATGGCTTTAAGAGAAAACTGGTCAGATGAGTCTTAGTGCCTCCTGCTTCAACCAGGGTGTCCCTCAACGTGAAGTGATAGTTTAGCTGACTACAGAATTTGATAGCCCCAGCCCTTGGCACTGAAATGTTATTCCATTGTTTCCTGATCTCTGTTGTTCCTACAGAGAAGTCTGTTGTCAAACTTATCATCTCTTCTTGGTAGATCATCAAGCCTTTCTCTGGTTGCTTCGTTTAATGCAAACTTTGTATCACTGCATAACATACATGCAGAGAAATGTCTGAATCATAAGCATTGAGTCTAATAAATTTTCACAAAGTGAACACAAAACTTACTAACAAACCAAGAAGCCCCCTTGTAACTCCTTCACTGCACCCTCACCAGGCATAACCACTGTCCTAACTTCTAACAGCAGAGAATACTCTGGCCTATTTTGAACTTTATATAACAGAATAAGGTACTCTGTGCTCTTTTATGTCTGGTTTCTTCTCTCAACATTATATGTGTGATATTCATCCATGTTGCGTGTAGTCTGGGTTCATTCATTCTCATTGTTGTTCAGTATTATACTTTATTTATCCATTCTGCTGTGATGGACATTTAGTTTCCAATTGGAAGCTATTGTGAAGAGGGTTGCTGTGAAGATTCTTGTATATCTCTACTAGTAAACAGACCTACATGGGTGGGAGTACAACCTGTGGCCGGTTTATAGGATAAGTGAAATGTAACTTTAGTAGAGACTACCAAAGTTTCCACCAACATTGTACCAGCTGATTTTCCCACCAGCTGTGAATGTGAATCCCAGTGGCTCCATTCTTCACCAAGACTTGATATTCTCATTCCCATTTTAGCCATCCTAGCAAGTGTATCATGGTATTACATTGTAGTTTTACATTTTCCTGGTGACTAATAATTGTGAACCTTCTCATGTGTTTATAGGTCATTTGCATAACCTCTTTTTTTTTTAAGATTTTATTTATTTATTTGACAGAGAGAGACACAGAGAGAGAGGGAACACAAGCAGGGGGAGTGGGAGAGGGAGAAGCAGGCTCCCCACCCAGCAGGGAGCCCAATGCGGGGCTCGATCCCAGGACCCTGGGATCATGACCTGAGCCAAAGGCAGACGATTAACCGACTGAGCCACCCAGGTGCCCCTGCGTAAACTCTTTTGTAAAATAAGTCATTTTCCAGTTTTCTATGGGTAGTCTATCTCTTTATTGTTGTTTTATAGGAACTTTTATTTATTCTGCATATGAGCCCATTGTCAAATATCTGCCATGGTGTGCTGGGAAACCAGCACTCTGGGGAAAGGGGAAGATAGCCTTTTTGCATTTGCCAATTTCCATGGTGTTAAAACACCCACCATGGCCAATTTCAAGCTACTGACAGTTTCACAACTAATAGTTCCTAAAATTTTTGAATATTTAACAATGAGTTCTTACAGGATGGAATGAGCCAGTGTCATCACATCCCCAGATATAGGTACTGCAAATATGTTTCTCCACTCTGTGGCTGTCCTTATACTTAACTTTTAATGATTTTCCCTTTATAGTTAGTACTTTATCATTTTTCCCATTATAGTTAGTACTTTTTGTCACCTGTTTAATACATCTTTGCCTGCCCCAAGTTCCTGGAGATACTCCTCTAAATCAAGTCATCTAGAAGCCTTATTGTTTTACCTTTCATATTTAAATCTATGAGTCACCTCAGTTGACTGTATGTGGTTCGAGGTAAGAGGTCAAATCCCTTTTCTATTTAGTATATGGATATTCTATTGATCTGGTTCCATTTATTTAAAAGACTATCTTTCCACAATACTTCAGCATGTCGTAAATTAGAGTATCCTAATTGGATTTTTGGACTTTCTCCTGTTCTTTGATTTATTGCATTTTCACTATGAGGTGTCTAGATGTGCGTTTATTTTTTAATAGGATTTTCATTTCAGAACAGTTTTAGATTTACAGAATTATTGCAAAGACAGTAGATTTGTAGGTATTGCAAGATGATCCCCATGATAAATGTTAACATCCATCACCATATAGAGTTACAGAATTTTCTTTCCTTGTGACAAGAACTTCTAAGATCTACCTGCCTTCTCTAGTTTTAAGAGAGCATTTTGTGTGATTCTATTTGATCTTGTCTCTGAATGTATCAATTATACTTCTTTTTAAAAGAAATTTTAGTGGCTTTCCTCGAGTTGATTATATATACATTCAACTCACCCAGGTCTACCTGCAAATAACACTATTTCGCTTCACGTTAGTGCAGATACCTTAGGGTAATTCCCAGTTCCAGACCCTACTTCTATCACTTGTAACAATGTGGGCCTTCATTTCACTTATCCTTATGCTGTGGTCACCCAATACAAAGTTACTGTTATTACTTTAAATGGTTTAAACAGTTTTAGATTAAGAAGAAGAAAAAGAGGACAAACAGTCTCTCCTCCTGCCTGGAGCTCCCTTGCTGTGTATTCAATAAACTTCTATCTCCTTTAAAAAAAAAAAAAGAATAAGAAAAATATTTACGCTTACCTTCATTTATTTCTTCTCCAATGCTCTTCCTTTCTTTATGTATCTGCAAGTCTTGGACCGTATCACCTTCCTTCTGCCTCAGGAAAATATCTCAACATTTCTTGCAGGGCAGATCCAGAAGTGACAAATTCCTTCAGGTTTGGGGGTTTTTTTTTGTTTTGTTTTGTTTTTTGTCCGATAAAGGACTTCTCTCTCCTGACTTCTGATGGAAGACTGTGGCACCCCAAGGAGTTTCTCACCTCTACATCCAGCCTCTAACAATTTGTCAGAATTATCATGTAAGTGTTCCTACCTTTCATGGCTCTAGCAGCTTATGCTCCAAGCAGGCATGTCTCAGCAGTAACTCTCTGGCGTCATCTGTCTCTCTAAACTTTAGGGTGAGAGTTTGCTTTGCACCCGGAGTTCTCTGTAGGAGCCAAGAACAGTTTTTGATTTTCCGTATGTCCAACTTCTCTTGTTGTAAGAATGGAAGTGACAATTTCCAAGCTCTTAACATGCCAGAGCTGAAACAGGGAGTCCTGTGGATGTCTTTGTATTGTACCTATTCAATTTCTTGAAACTATAAATTTGAGTCTTTTGTATGTTCTGTACAAGTCACAGCCCTTGTAGATTTGAGTATTACTTTTTCTAGTTCTTCTTGTGTTCTGGAACTCCTACTAAAGTTCTGATGGAACTTCTCATTCTCTCCTGCGTGTCTCTGAATCTCTCCTCCATATTTTTCTTCTCCATTCCTTTCAGTGCTGCATTCAGGGTAATTTCCTCTTGTCCACATTCCAGGTAACTGATTCTTTCCCCGGTTCTACCTAATCCACCAACAAATCCACCCTTGAGGATTTTTAAAATTGCAATTGATTATCAATTTCATTTTTAGATTTTCTATTTTTTCTAGTGATTTGTTCTTTTCAACTGTGTTTTTTTTTTAAGATTTTATTTATTTATTTGAGAGAGAGAGAGAGAGCACGCACAAGCAGTGGAGAGGAGCAGAGAGAAGCAGGCTCCCCACTGAGCAGGGAGCCCAACACAGGGCTCCATCCCAGGACCCTGGGATCATGACCTGAGCCAAAGGCAGATGCTTAACCAACTGAGCCACCCAGGTGCTCCCTTTTGAATAGTGTCTTATTCTTGTGCTTTTGTAACTTTTTTTTTTTTTGTATTTTTAATCACTCTAAATACATTTATATTATAGTTCCTATCAGAATTGCTCTATTATTTGAAGTTCTTTGGGTTTTTATTGTCCTGGCCTACATGGTTACTAACTCTCACAGATGGTAAATTGTTTTCTTATTTGTTTATAACTTGAGTTTTTAGCTCATCTTCGGTGAGGCTTTATCCGTGGGAATTCTGAGCAGCCAGAGGGAAAGGTGTGCCCCTCCTGAACTACTCTGCATGGGCTTCTGCCAGGTGCCCCAGAAGTATCACCAGCCTGGGACCAACTGTATGTTAATTGCTCCATGTGGGGGTTTATGAACAGTGCCTACAGTATAAATTAAAGCCACAAACCCAAGCACAGCACAGGCTTGTAGCCACTATCACCCAAAGAGGTTGTCAATTCTCTCAGAGTCCAAGTGGAAACTGACATAGTTCCCTTCTGTATCCTATTTCTTAGAAATGAATTGTTTTTCTTGTATACTCTATTTTTAAAAAGATTTTATTTATTTGAGAGAGAGAATGAGAGAGAGAGAGCACAAGAAGGGGGAGGGTCAGAGGGAGAAGCAGACTCCCCGCCAAGCAGGGAGCCTGACTCAGAACTCGATCCCAGGACTCCAGGACCACGACCCGAGCTGAAGGCAGCCACCCAACCAACCGAGCCCCCCAGGCACCCTTGAATACTTTATCTTTAAGGTTCAGCCCTTTGAAGGTCTCAGCTGTATACAGCTTCCTGCATTGCACCCCAAACATCATTTTCTGTCCCTGGAGGGCATAAAGCCTAATCCTTCAGCCGGTGACTGTCTACCACCACCACTCACAATATGGCAGCTGCCACACCCATTCACACACTTGCCACCTGGCTGCCAGTCCCTCTTCACCTCCAGGGGATGGCCCTTGCCCTTTTGCTATATTTGATCAAATGTTTCTAGAGTTCATAGAGGGAAGGTTTTCCAGAGCAGAAGTCAGAACCCAATCCCCATGTCGGGTCTGTCCTCTGCCCTACCCACCCTGTGCCTGAGGATCCATGGGTCATCCGGGGCCAGGTGTTCAGGAGGGAGTCGGATGGATGGGTCAGGGCGCAGCACACAGGACTGGGGGCATGGACAGTTTTGGAGTACAGTGGGTGTGCTCACTAACATCTTTGGGAAAGTGCAAATGCCCATGTGGATGTGTTTGAGGTTTTGTTCCTTTGCCTGCACGTGCCTGGGCTCGTGTGGGTGGAAGTGGGTAGTTCTGCATCTGAAGTCTAGGTCAGGGACAAGTATGAATGTAAATTTAGGGGGCACGACATCTTGCTGCCTTTACGGGAGAAACTGAATGGATCCATATAAGCTAAAGATAAAAAAAAGACACAGCTTAGAGCTGTGTCAATAGCCCAGGCTCTGGCAGTTACTGGATACGTAACTTTGAGCAAGTCATTTCTCCTCTCTGAGCCTAGTTTTCTTCATCCGTAAAAAGGGGGATACTATAGATCACCTTACAGGGTTAGGATTAACTGGCATGACACATATCTAGATGTGCTAAGTCAAGCACATAGTAGGGGCTTAATACTACATAAACAGCCCCTTCTCCGTGTTCAGAGTTAGGTCAAACAGACCCAGGCTTACGGTGTGATCAAGAAGATGATGTTTGAGTCATCAGGTCTCCAAAGATCAGATTTCACTAATCAGGAAGTGAGTGGAGGGAAAGCCTTTTCAGGCAGAGAATACAGCACGTGCAAAGGCTAGAGATAGTAAAGGTTAGAGAATGTTCCAGGGGCAGCGAGTTGTTCTGTGTTGCTCTTGCTCTTAGGAACAAGGGGATGCGGGTTGTGAATTCCATGGACGTCTGGGAAGACTTAGGGGATAAAAATACAGATAAAAACAACCCCACACTCAAACTGAGCTTGGGGGAGGCAAGTGGAGCCTCTGTGACAACTGTCCCCGGGAGCTGAGACGTTGGTGCTCAGAGGAGTCGGGCAGCAAACCCTCGTTCTGCACCTGCTGCTAATGAGGCTCCTGTCAAATGGATGTGGGAGGTCTGGACAGAGCCCGGACAGGACTCAGATGATTGCAGGGGTAGAGCCGGCGGGTCTCACGGGAAGGAGGCATGAGGGTGAAGGTGGCACAATGACATCACTGATAAGTGAATTAGTGAATGCGTCTCATAGCTAATATCTACTCAAGGATTTCTATGTACCAAACACTGTTCTGTGTATGAACTTAGTTAAGGCTCACAATAAGCTCACGAGGTGGGTACCATTATTACCCCCTTTTACAGATGAGAAACAGGTGCAGCATTGAGTTGATTTGAGGAAAAGGAGGAAGGTGGGGTGAGTGGCACAGATTTAGAAGTCGGACCAGCCAGAGTTCAGATCTCCAGCTGGCTCTTCACCAGCTGTGACCCGAAACAGGTGATGCCCACGTGTCTCTGCCTGTTTCCCCTTCTGTACAACAGGGGATGGGCTATGACCCCTGCAGGACCTGGATAGGAGAGGCTGGAGGGAAGAGAGCACCCCCTCCGTCCCCGAAGCTGGGGTCGGCACCTCGCCCCTGCTGGCCAGCTCCAGGCACATTTGGGGTCCATGCCCACTTGGCCAAGGACAGTGGGCACTCAGTGCCAGGCCTGAAAGCCAGCAGAGGAGCCGAGCTCCTGCCACTGGAGGCTGGACTCCCAGATGCAAGTACCTCTTTGATTACTTTTTAATGAAAAACACGTCTGCATCCAAACTGAAATTATATTGTCAGCAGTTAATTATCACTTGTCAAACAAGTGTGTGTCCAGATTGTGGGTTTAATTTCCATATAGGTTTGCAAAAACCTCATTCCTCTTATTTGATGAGGCTCTCTAAGCAAGAGACACTCATTGTTGGAATTGTTCCCCTTTTTTAAGCACTTTTTTTTTTTTTTAATAAGCAGGTTTCCTTGCCATCCGAGTCGGGGTTCTTTGCAAATAACAGAAAAGCACTCAGAGTCATTTAGGCAAAAAAAATGGGGAGGGGAGAGTACCAGGCTCCAAGGGCATCTCTGGGAACTTGGGGAGCACCTGGGCCTGACGCAGGCCTGGCACCAGGAGCTGGAGTCCCCATGGGACCCCAGGCATCTGCCCTGATCCCCCTCTCTCTGGGGCTCCTGGTCTCTCGTGGCGATTTCTCTTGATGCATCTGTTTCCTTCTTCCCGCTGCTCCTTGGCTTCTCTTCTCTTGTGTCAGGAGTAGACTTCCCTCCTCTCTTTGAATGAATGACACATCCTTTCGGTCAAGGACCCAGCAGCTCTGGGTTCAAGTTCTGCCCCTGACTCCCCAGTGCCCTGGGGCTCATCCCTCATTCCCACCAGGCCGCTACCGTGTGTGTGAATGGGGCCGCTACCTGCCTTGCCCGCTCGTCATGTGGATGAGATGACATCATATAAGCAACATGCTTTGCACATCGACAGTCGCATGGTGGGCTCTGCAAGGAAGGGTGACCGTGACTGTTTCTGCTGCTGGCCGGGCCATCACTGTCATCATAATGATAATAGGACAGGCTCCTGCGCAGAATGGGAGCCCCTTCCTGGGGAGACAGAGATGGGGAAAAGATGCTGTGGACTGTCTGACCTCACTGGATGGTCTAGAGACACAGAGCAGGTGCTGTGTGACCTCAGCCCTGAGCCACGAGCCCCAGGTTCCTCGCCTGCAAAGTAGGGAAAGTAATGTCTACACTGCGGCATCGTTGTGGGGACAAAATGAGACAACAGTGTTTGGCAGGCGACAGGTGCTCGATACCCCCTCCTTCGCTTTCTGGCTCCAGCCCTTGGCCATGGGAGGGAACAGCGAGTGCCCAACGAATGAAGGAAGAATAAATTAATGATATTTTTAATGGGATTATAGACCACATTACAGCTCAGTTTAGAATCTTCTCCAAAGGCCTGGAACCGGGAGCTGGAATCTTTTGTAATTTTATTTCTTTGTTCTTTGGCTGATGTCTGTTTTCTCTGGTGAAACCGGAATTTCCAGGAGGCCAAGAAGTGAGTTTCTGTTCATGATTATCTCCTAAGCATCTGGCACAGCATGTGGCACATAGAAAACATCACAAATATGTTGCAGAGATGAAAGAGACAATGCATGTAAACTACTCAGCTCAGCACCTGGAACATTCTACATTCTCAATAAACGCCGTGTATTATGACTATTAACTTTCCAGAGCTCAGTGTGACTGAGGGCTGAGGGGCGGAGAGAGAGGAGGTGAGGGTGGGGGGACGAGGCTGGAGAGTCTGGCTGGCCTCCGCGTCTGAGGGTGAGGGAAGCCAGGAGGAGGATTGGGGAGACAGGGGGTGCGGGGTGGTGGGGTGGGGGGGGGGGCCTCCAGCTTTAACTCGGGGAGTTCACGGGAGGGAGACTCTGTGTGATGCCACAGAAAAACCAGGTCTGAGAACAAGGATCTGGAGCCCAGCTCTAGGGAGAGAAAGCAGGCCTCAGTTTCCCCATCCGCCCAGCTCTGACGGCCCCTGAGTCTCCAGCAAGTGCGGTTGCCCAGAGCACGGAGCTGCGGGGACCTGGGGGACCATGTCTTGTCCTGTCTGATGAGGAGCCAGGAGACAGCGTCTGTGCCTGTCACAGGGGCTGTTAGCAGTGGTGGGGGGAGGGGGGAGAGGGGGGTCTGGGTGAGGATCTCGTCTACACTGGGAGCAGAATCCATTGTCAGCTCCAGAGAGGATGAGGGCAGTAGCTCCAGCCTGGATTTGCGTGTCCCAGTCTCCAGTCCTGTCAACTGTCATAACCAACACTCCAAAGAAGGAGTATTAGTTGAGGCAGAGGCATGGGGGGTGGGGGCGGGGGGCAGGAGGAAATCACACACACACACACACACACATACTCCCTTCTCCCTCAAATAGCCTCACAGCTTGCCCTCCTCCTCAGACCCCAGTTCTAGACCGACCTCTGCTTCTCATCTGGGCCAGGTAGTTTCTGTACCCTGGGAAGAGGGGACGCCATGTGTGTCCCTCTACCATCCACTCCAGGCCTCCCCCTTTGGGTGGCAGGCCTGACCCCACCTCTACCTCCAGGACTGGGAGAGCCAATGTCTTCCAGTAATGAAAAAGAGGAAGCATGTGGCCCACGTTGATGCTGCAACCACATGAGAAGCCAGACTGAAGGTAAAGTTGGTAACTCTGGGAGGCACAGCCAAGGGATGGAAAAGCATGGGTCCTTGGTCGCACAGCTGAGATGCTGGATCAAGCCTTGCCTAAGACCCAGTCTACCTCCAGCTTGATAGTTTAAGCCACTGGACTTTCTGCTGCCTGCATCGGGCCCCAGCTTCTCCCTCCATAGCAGGAAGCAGTTATTCCCTGGCAGCTCAAGCACTCGCTGGCTCCACTGGGATGCGAGTGTGCAGGAGTTAGCAAGTGCTCCAAGCCGCGGAACAGGAACCCTTCAACAATGAAGCTCAGAGACTATTTCTGGTATCAGTGCAGAACCCATTCCTTCCTTCCTTCCTGCCCTCCTCCCTTCCTTCCTTCCTTCAGAATAAGTTAAATATCTACTCCGTTCCAGGCCCTCTTGGTGCAGGGTTAACCTCCAAGGGAAACAAGGATGGGAGAACAGCAGGCTGTGGCGGACCGTGGGTTCCATCAGGCGCTGCCGCCTCGCACGTGCCCGGACAGCACCTGCCACATCGAAGGGGCTCAACAGACCCGAATCCGTGACTGAGGAAGGGTAATAGTGCAGACGAGGGGGCGCTGCAGGGATCCGGGGGGGAGCTGACGGAGGTCACACAGAGTCATGGGGGGGGGGGGGGGGCACAAACAAAACAGGTGACTTGAGAGGAATCCAAGAAGGGGGATGGGCTGGATTGGGTGGCGTGTGTGCATGTGGGATGAGTGTGTGCCTGTGGGCCTGTGTGTGCATGGGGGGATGTTTGTGTGTGAGTCACAGGTGCTCATGACGGGTGTTGTGTGAGTCTGTCTGTCCGTGTGCGTACTGTGCGTGTCTGCACCCCTGTCTTCACGCGCAGAGGTTCTGGGTGGAGCCTGCAGGGGCTCAGTAAGGCCCCGGGGTGGGCGGTGCTACCTCCCCTGCCCACCTGCCCCCGTCTCTGCCCCGCCCCGTCCCCCACCCCACCCCCGCCGAGACCACCCCTCTCTCCTCCTCCTGCTGTAATTGATGGAACTGCCATTCTCATTTCTAATCAGTCCCTGCAATTTGCAAAATAGTTTCTTCGGATCCTGCAAAAGGGGCTCCCCAGTCAGCTCAGCACCCTCCTGTCTTAGAGTTAAACCAAGAGAAGAATAAGAAAAGCGATAAACCATCATGAAGGGAAGGAAAAACAGAGAAGAAAAGCAGTTGCAGAGCCCGAGGGTGATTACAGGGAAATGATGTGAGCAAGTCATTTAACCAAATTCTATTTTAACTAAGGATGAGCTCTGTTCACTTCCTCATGCACCAGGCCCACTGGCTCCCTTGGCACGGGGCCCGCAAGGAAGGCTCGTGACCTGAATACTCACCACTGCCCACTACCCAGGGCTCGCCGGGCCTTGTCCGCGGAGGGCTGGGCCTTCTGGCTCCATCCTGATGGTCCAGGCAGCTGTGATCAGAGCAGGGAGCCCAGTTCGCATCCCTCAGCACACGCGGGCCCACGTCCCCGGTCCTCGTCCTTCCCGTCCTTGGCCCACAGGCTCCTCCTCCTTCCCAGGGCCCTGGACAGGCTGGGTCCCCAGGATGGTGAAGCAGCCGCCGTGTACCAAGCCCAGAGCTAGATCCCGGGGTGTGCGGTGACTAAGGCACCCTGCGGGGTTTCCAGTCATATAAGACAGGCTGACGTGAACGCAATAACTGTCATCAGGGGCAACATGATGAGGGCCACGGGGCCCCACCTTGTGGAGGGAGCTTCCCAGAGGAAGTGACACTTCTATGCAGAGTCAGTCGGGTCAACTGGCCTGGAGGATGCCCCAGGCAGAGGGAACAACATGTGCAAAAGCTCAGAGGTCCAGGTGGCAGAAGAAAGTCCGGTGTGACTGGACCACCTTGAATAGGGGGAAGGTGGCAGGTGCTGAGCCTGCTGAGGTGGGTGGAGCCAGTCTGTCCTTGGCTCTAAGGCCAGTCAGAGCAGATGACACTGGGGCAAAGACCTTTAGATCCCTGCAGGGAGCGGGGCAGACGTGGAGAGGAGGCTGCCGCTGGAGGGAAGGGCAAAGGCGAGCCTCGAGGCTGACCATGCACAGGGCTCTAGGCCTAGGAAGGAGCCCGAGGGGCTGCGGAGGAGTGCGGCTTGGGATGGGTGGGGAGTGGACAGGGAGGTGGGAGCAGGAGACCTCAGGGTCCCTGGGGGGACTGTGCCAAGTGACGTAGGAGTCTGGGCGTGGAGCGGGACAGGGATGACTCTGCCCTGAGTCTCACGGGGTCACCTGGCTGCTGGGGAGAGAGTGATGGGAACAGGGTCAGAGCAGAGGCAGGGCGCAAGCACAATGGTGGTGGGGCCAGGGTGGGAGCCTGCAGAGCTGGAGAAGCTTCCAGATCTGGGGTCACATGAAGGCCAAGCAAACAGAACTCGAGGATTATTCACTCCCTAAACATTAGCCATTTTCAATTCTTAAAACTTCATGCTATTTTACCCAACATCTTACAGGAATCTCTTTTAACAAAATAGACATTTGGAGGAAGATTGAAGAATGAAGAAACCCACGGCAGTGTTATTTATGAGAGTAAGAAAGAATGGAACCATTCAAACTTCAAAAGTGGGAGGATAGTAGGAACATCAGTCAAATGACTATTTCCAGGAATATAAAAGAGACAGAAAACTGGTCGGACCAGAGTGTCAGGTGAGAAGCATCCAAATCTGTGGGTGCAGCGTGTGGAGGACAAGGCCGGGGTTCGCTGAGACCCAGTTGTCTTTCTGGGCCCCCCTGCAAGAGAACCGCACGTCCCCATGGCCTGCATGTCGGGGTGCCCGTGAGACCTGCCTTGGCCGAGAAACATGAATGGAGGTGGGGAGTGAACCTTCCAGGAGGTAGCATCTAAGGGTCAGAGTTCGGTTCTCCCCGTCCGTTCTTCCCTGTCCCCGTGACTGAGAAGCTGGAGGACCTGCTGACCCCCTAGGACGTGGCGCCCCATCAGCCCAGTCCCCGGGTGTCTGCGGTGAGCAGAGAGCCCTCCCCGCTGACCCCAGCAGACCTGTAACAGGAGCGAGAAGAGAGCTTCACTGTTCTGGAGGGTTCTCTGCTCTTGCATGGTACCCTAGCTCCTCCTGACAGCGACGTGAAAACAGCGTACGGGGAGAAACAAAGAATAAAGAAAGACATCAATAATTTCCGGGCCACTGTCCCTGGGAGGCGGGGCATCAGGTGACTTCGGTGCTCTCATATTTACCATTTGGCACTTTGCAAACGCCTCCCGCCTCCCAGCGAGCGTGCATGACTGTATTAAGGGGGAAGATGAGCGTCATTGAGTCGAACACCTGCCCCGGGCAGCGGGCTCCTCTCCCTCACCTCTGGCTCCTGCTCACAGAGCCTCTGTCCCGCCCAATGGGCCCCTTATTATAGAGCCTCTCGTTCTCTAATTGTCCGCCCTGCATAATTTAGCACGGCCGTAGATGGTCTTGTTCCCAAACGTTTAATCTAATGTCTCCTGGCCTGGGTTTCTCAGCTGTCAGCGCAGCAGTCTCAGGAAGGGAGATCTTCAGGGGCCGCTGAGCGCCCGCACTCCCTCGGGGCCTGGAATGCTGAGAGCAGATACTGCTTTATAGAGAGGATGTGGAGCACAGAGAGGTAGAGAAGTTCCCCAGAAGTCACAGCCTCAAATGATTTGAGCCTAGGAAACTGCCTCCCACTGAGGCAGCCTCAACAAATCCTTACATAACCCTACGTGGTCGGTATTATTGTGCCCATTTTACAGAGGGGAAAGCTGAGGAGTCTCCACCCCTTGCCCAAGTCACACATCAAGTGAGCACTGGAGGCTGAATTTGCACCCAGGCCCATGGGGTGGAAGTTCATTCTCTTCTCACTGCTCCAGCCAGGGCCGGCACCCTCCAAATGCAGGAGAAGCTGCTCATCTCCATGCACTTGGCACCAGAGAAATTCCCCAGCCCTGACACAACAATAGCAACAGCAGTAATAATAACAGCCCTCAGCAATGGAGTGTTTCTGGGTGATTGCTGAGCCAATAACTGTACTATCACTTCCATGTAAGTCTGGCCTCCTCCCCATAAGGCAGATGCTTCTATTATCTTCAACTCACATGTGAGGCCACTGAGCTCAGAGAGGTGAAGTAATTTTTCCAAGATCCCACAGCAAGGAAGTGACAGAGCCCCGACTGGAAACCTGGGTGGGCCAAAGCCTGTCATCTAAGCAGTGCCTGGGCTCAGGACCATTTTATTTTACTTTATTTTATTTTATTTTATTTTATTTTATTTTATTTTATTTGAGAAAGAGAGAGACAGCATGAGTGGGGTGAGGGGCAGAGGGAGAAGCAGACTCCCTGCTTGCCAAGCAGGGAGTCCGACACGCAGCTCAATCCCGGGATTCTGGGATCAGGACCTGAGCCAAAGGGAGCCGCTTAACCGACTGAGCCATCCAGCGCCCCATGGGCTCAGGACCATTAACAGGGACTGAGCCTCCACTGTCGGGGTTGGGATTCTGAGTACAGCAGCACCCTCAGGAGAGGCCCCAGCAGAGATGCTGTCCTGAGAGCAGGGAGGGGAGAGAGCAGGAGGCTCAGTAGGGAAGGGAGGGGGAAGCCTGGAACATGAAGAGCCAAGGAACCCGGCCCAGGTGGGGGTTGACGCCGGGCAGCACTTCTCCAGAGGGACAGCATCACTGGGTGGTGCCTGGGTGGCCGCCTGGGCTCCAGGGACCTGACTCACGGCGGGTCCTAAATCTGGCGGGACTTTGTCACCCAGCGTTATTGTCCTAATTGTCACTGTCACGGCTAAGAACATTTTGTGACAGCCAATCAACTCAGAACATCGGCAGCGGGCCCGGAGAAGGCAGCAGCTGAAGATGGTTTGGCGGGATTTGGAAGGGAAGAAGGGGTAACTGGAAGCCTGGGGGAGACTCAGGCTGGGGGGCTGGCTGCCTGTTCCGGGGGTGGGGCATTTCCCAGCCCCAGAAGGCTCCACTCACCGAATATCAGAATCAGAGACTACTAAAGGGAAGTTATAATAAGTCACAGTCATTGGACATAAAAAATGTGTAACATTAAGACAGAATTATCAAAATCACAAAGTAAGGTTCACAAAACAGTAAAATCATTCGGTGCTAGATGGGACATTATCAGACGCTTAGAACATCACAGAATCTTGACAGAGCACATCAGCATCTCGGGCTCAGAGCGGCTGGAGTGGTGTGAGGGACAGGGGTGGGGGCACTGAGGGGGCAGACCTGGATTTAAATCTTGGCTCTCTGGAGCCACTCACTTGCCTCATCGAAAAAGTAGAGGGATGGAAGGTGTCCCTTGTAGAACAGGTAAGTTCTCAATGACACGTGTAAGAGATGAGTGGTGCTTACCAGCTAAGTACTGTATATGACAGAGACAGAGACAGAGAGTGGTGGATAGACAGGTCTATACTCTATGTGATACAGAGTATAGGACCAATGTGTTTGTCTGTGTATCAGGCAGTGATGCAAGGAAACCTCAGAAATCGAGCAAAATCTAGACCAAGGCCCTCACCTCAGGCTGCCAATTAGAATTACCTGGAAGCTTTAAAAAAACCTGATGCCTGGGTCCCATGAGGACAGGGCTGCCTAGGGAAATGGCTGTGTCTGGGTGTCCTGGCCACCTTGCACTCTCCACCCAGGTCATGAAGGCAAGACAGTCAGAGCTGATAGGTCTTGGCTGAATGGCCTGAGGTCCTCTCAGAACACGGGCACGTCTTCCTTAGGGTACAGCTGCAGGTGACAAAACGGTATGCATGGGATTGGCTCCTCATCCCCGGATCAGCCCGCTGCCCATGTCGCATTGTCATCTGGCCCCTTGTGTTTTGGTGTCATCCTATGGGACATGGGACACAGGGAACTGGCACTTTTCTTGATCTTGCTTTTGCTGTCTGAGTAATAAATTGTCCGACTCCCCAACCGTATCTGACCACCTTCCTCGGCAGGCTGTCTGTTTTGTTGCCCGTTATGTCCTGAGCCCCTGGAATAGAGCTGAGCATGTAGCAGGTGCTCAATAAATATTTGTCAAATGGATAAACGAAAGGAGGAATGCCATGAGGCAGGAAGAGCAGCAGCCGTGGCTGTGGACAGAGATGGGAGTTGAGCTCAGCCCCCTGAGCCCCCTGCACCTCTGTTTCCCCAGCTGTGAGTGGGGGCACAGGACCAGCCTCGGGTCCAGGGACGGACCAACAGCAGCTGTGCAGTAAAACTTCTCATTTCATCCAATCATATTGGACCAGACCTCCTCCTGCCAGGAAGTCCTGCGGGGAAGGGGAGGTTGGGGGGTGGGCGTAGAGTGAGGTGAGCCCGATTCCAGGGGCCCTAATGCTGGGATGAAGAGTTGGATTTTTCCAGCAGGCAACAGGGAGCAGGTGGGTGTCCCTGAGCAGGGCAGGGCCCACCGAACCCCTGATTGGGGGTCTCAGGGGGTGGAACTGGGGGTTCCATCTGCTTAGAGCCCCCTGGATGGTGCTGATGAAGCCAAATGTCAGGTCAACATCAGGGAGATGCTGCTCTGGAGGATCTCTCAGTTCTGTGTGGATTCTGTCCTCCAGGAAGGGAGGGGAAGGAAGAGAAGGGCTGGGGTTGGGGGTGGGGTGAGGCATCTTGCCCACTGAGCGGGTTTCTGATGGAGGAAAAGCAACCTGCTCCCTGCTGGTGGCAAAAATGCACTTTGGATCGATTGAAATGGCTGTTTTACAAGTCAACATGGTTAACTAGCAGCAATGGGACCTGCACCTAGTGGTTCACCCGAGTATGCGCATTGCTGCCGCATCCACTGAGGAAGTCAGGAGGAGGTGGGTCTCAGGGAATGAGTCCTCCTGGGAGAGCCCCCCCCGCTGATGACAGAAAATCCCCCTAAGGGTCCCGGGCCTGGGCACCCCCACCCCCATCCCTGCCTCCCTCCTCCTTATCTCCAGCACCCAGTTCTCAGCCTCTGCCCAGAGCCTGGGAGTTGGGGTTTCATTCCCTCAACTCCACTGCCGGAGGGGACAGGAGGACAGAGAGAAGCTACTCCTCACCCCTCCTCACCCTCCTCACCCGTCCTCACCCCTCCCTAATGCAGCTCACCTTTCTCGATCTAGCTCCTGACCCTATCTGGGAGGCCCTCCCTCCCAACCTCCTCCAGCCTCCTTGCTGAGCGCCCCCACCCCAGCACCCTGGTGAGTGCGGCTCACTCTGCCTGGATGTCCCCCACAGACTAGGCCATCTCTCTGGGAAGCCGGGAGGACCAGGAAGGCTGGAAGGGCGGCGATGGGTGCAGGCCTGAGTGGGGGCTGGCAATGGGGACAGCGAGGCCCCCCCAGCAAGGCTGGGCTGCACGTTTCGTCCCACACCGGGTGCCCCAGCTTACGTTGTGATGCCGGCCAGAGCCTCCTGTGCGGTTATTAAATCGTGATGTGACTGTAGGTGTATGATTGCCAGAGGGGGTTTTACATATTTTGGTAAATCTATAAATATGGAGTATAATTACCCATCATTAGCATATGCTTATGTTCTGCATAAGTGCATATTGTTCCCTGAGAATCCAAGTTGCCAACTCACGACCAAGATGTGGTGACACCAGCTTGATGATCATGTGTCCCCATCACTGATGACACAGAACTGTCCATTCATTATCGTGGGGAGAAGGGCAGCAAGATGGTGGGCAAATCTCCCCCTGGCAGGTTCTGGGGCCCTGAGCTCCCGAGGGACAGAGATCGGGGTGAGAAGAGGGATCAGGCGCAGCCACCAGCCTGGGACCCGGGGACGGGCAGCAGGGCCGGGAGGGGTCACCTGCGCGCCTGCCTGTGCCGGCTCCTGCCAGGCCCTGCAGTGGCTCAGAGCACGGTGGCTGGCATCTGTTTGCCCGCACTTGACCTGGGGTCACCGTCCTGCGCCCCAGCTGTAAAATGGGGATGGGGCGGCTCGTCACGGGGTGGCTGGGAGGAGTCAGTGCGCGAGCACAAGTGAGGGGCGCCCAGCACACGGAGGAAGCGCTCACGCGTGTGAACTCCTCTTCTGCTCTGTCACCCCCGGGACAGTCACAAAGGAGGCACCACGGGCCCATTTCTCAGACGGGGCTCGTCGCGGCCACAGCTAAGAGCTGTTACCACCCCCGCCCACCAGGTGCCTCCACGTACGACCTTGGCCCCTGCACGACCCCCCCTCAGCAGGTGCTGTCGTGGCCACCAGCCCCGACCCCACCCTGCCTGGGACACTCCGTCACAGCGCTGAGGAGAAGGTGGTGGACACGGGCGGCTGCCCACCCCGCAGCCCACTGCTCCTTCCTTCCCTCGCAGAGCCCTGGGTTCCTTCTGCAGCAACAGACCTGGTGGGCCTCCTCAGCCCAGGGGTGAAACCATGCCCGGCATGCCATCCCCCTAAAATCCAGACATGGCTTTAGGAGTGGGGCTGTGACCCAGATCCGGTCATTGAGGTGTGAGGGAAATCTGCTGGTGGAGGGAGAGCTCCTGGGAAATATTTTCCTGCCTCATTCTACTCCCCTCTTCTAGACTTGAATGCTGGCCTGTGAGATGATGTTTGGAGCTGTGGCAGCCATCTTGCTACCATGGGGCAAGAAGCTAAGGTAAAAGACCAACATAGCTGAGGATGATAAACAGGGAAGAGGAAAAGGCCCTGATTTGTTGTCATCACTGAGCATCTGACCAGCCCCAGAACTGCCTCTCTCCAGACATCTTTTTGCTCATGATCATTACATGTCTCTGTTGCTTGAGTCATTGTTGGATTTTCTGTTACAAGCTGCCCAACACAGTCCAACTGAAGAAAGCACCTACTATGTGCCCAGCACACATCTCTCATAAGAGTCATGGCCATTCAACTACATCCCATCTCTGCCGTCAAACCCTGGGGTCCGAGAGGGAGAGGTTGTGTTTTGTAGGTCTCTGTAACCCCAGAGCTTCATATGGATCATGACCCACAGTGGGCCCCAAATACCACAGTGCAAATAACATGGATGGATGGGTGAATTAAGGAGCAAATGAAGTTCTTTGCCAACTGTGAAGTGCTGGGCCCAAATGCAGGATTCAGATCTGAAAAGGTGGGAGGAGGTGAGGAATGGAAGAGGGGCAGGGTGGAGAGCGGGGGTTAGAGGAAAAGCAGCAATCCCCGGCTCCAGCAGGGGTGAGGCACGGCCATCCTCCCGGACTCCCCCTGCCCCTCCCCCCTGCTGCACAGACCACAGCCGCCAGGTCCGTGAATCCCCCCGCCGACCCCGCACGCAGGCCTCCCCTGGGCTGCTGAGCCTCTGACGGCGAGTGCCTCTCTCCCCAGGCAGACGCCAAGAGGCAGGCTTCGTGCTCTGTCATTTTCCCCCTAAAATTGTCCTGAGGTCATGGTTACCATGACCCCAGCCGCGCTTCTTTGCTGAGTTATTCTGTAAGAGGCTGAGGACGAGGCACCAGATGAGGAGGCCGCGGGAAAATGAGGACCCAACATGCAGGGTGAACAGGTTTGAAAATTTCAGCTCCAAGTTTCGCAGCGAGACTGGATTAAAGGGTCGTTTCAAATGAATTTTGCCATCAGAGAAAGAGATCTGTCTTCCCCAAAATGCTTTACTTTGACAGGTGACTTCAAGAGGTTTGACAGAATTCATTTTTCCAGCCGACAAGAGATCAGGGTTTAAACAAAACGCATTCCATCATGAGAACTCTCGATGTGTTCCATCCAGAATTGAGTGTCTGGACTCATTCTTCCCTCTTTCCTTCTTGGCTTCCTACACTGGTGAGAGGTGAGGCCGGTAAGGGCCCCAGGGCTCTCTGCTGCCAATACCCCAGATGACCATGGGAAGGGAGGGGACTGGAAGGGGCTGTCAGGGGTCCACAGGGACATGACCAAGAGTAAACAGGAGAGGCCAGGGGAGGGAAGGCGGGGAAGGAGGGAGAGTGAAGGGGGTCCCCGAGCCTGAGGGCCTGGGGGACTCAAACGGGCAGAGCTGAGGACAGAGCAGGTTGGGGAGGGGTCAGGCAGGTGGCTGGGCCACACCTTCTGGTCACCAGAGCCGGCCTCTGACGGGCTGGGCGTGCTGGTCCCCTTCTGCTGCAGGCACTGCTGGGCCACAGGGAAAACACGAGGAGAAGTCCCAGATTGGTGACAGACTCTGCTCCTGATCAGTGACGGATCCTCAATCCTCGTTAGGACTAATTACGCCAGGTAATGACGTGTCCGCATAAACACTCCCAGGAGGGCTGAGGAGGCCCAGCGGACCATGGGCCTGAGCCCCATCCAGGCCTCCCCACCACCATGGCATCTCTGGGTGCATTAAATGGGTGATTTATGGGCCTGACATGTAAGTTTGTATGAGCTGCACCCAGGTCGGCTTTAATGGCTCCCATTTAAGATTTTACCTGTGAATAGCTCCTTCCCCTCAGAGAGATCTGGGTGCTCCGTGCTCATCAATTACCCAGAGGTGGTGACAGCCAGCCCCAGACCTGTCACCTCACACCTGGGCCTGAAGGAGGCAGGACCCTGGACTGTACCAGGCTGGCTGAAGTCTCCCCTGGTGCCCCTGGCCCACATTCCCCCTTCAGGTTCATGGTTGAGAGCTAGACTGTGGAGCAAGAACCCCTGGGCCCAAACCCCAGCTGTGTGACCTTGGACAGAAACCTGACCCCTCTGGGACCAGTCTGCCCACCTGAAAGTGGAAATATGTTAGTTATTGTTATTGTTACCAATGCCCCCTCCCCCTTCTCTCTTCCCTCACCCCCAGCCCACTGCGTCCCTCCTCAGGGACCCACACCTTGCTCCTGGACACCTGCCCCCAGCCCCCGGGGGGGCACCGGCTCACAAAGGCCTTCGGGTGAGACCCCAGGGATGGTGGCCTTTCTCAGGGGCTTCTGGAAACAGGAGCAGCCTTCGAGGCCCAAAGGGATGTGCTCCTCAGAAGGAGCAACTCCCACAATCTCCTTCAGGGACGGACCAGCTGACAGTTCTGATGTCGAGGGGCCTCTCATGGTGTTCTTCAGGAGTGAGGACACAGCGGTCACTGAGGAGCCACGGAAAGCCGGGTGTTGGGGCAGGGCAGCTCTGGCAACTGGAGTGATGGAGCCCATTTCCCAGATGCGAGGACAGGGGCTCCAGGAAGGGAAGCGCCTGCCTGAGGTCACACAATAGCGGCCAAGCCAGCATTCCCCAGTCGGGGCTGTGACTCTAAATTCTAAAATCTTTCTGCTGCACCACCTTGAGGGGCCCTGGGTGACGTCGGTGTGACACGGTCAGGCCAGCTGCCAGGACGCCAGGCAAAGAGGCAAGCATGAAGCCAGCATCGTCCCCCTGCTCACCCAGGGCAGCTCAGAGCCCCTGCCCATGGCGACCGCCGCCGCCACCGCCCACTCCGGGAGCCCACGGTCGTGAGAGCTACCTGTCTCCTTTCCTGCGCTAGGACCAGGCCCAGCAGGGTCCCCACGGCTGCTCCTGCAGGCGCCACAGGGGAGCCCGACCTGGGCCTGAGCTGGGCCCGGAACACACAGACACTCACCTGAGCTCTGGGCCACCTGGGAAGGCTTGTGTCCCATGGGCAAGGCCAACCCGACCCCCACTGCGGGCCCTTTCCTTGGGCGGCCGTGAGGTCCGGGACTCCCTAGACAGTCTGCCCATCTCCCACCAGGCTGCACACCGCCCAGAGCCTGCTGCCTTCCCATGAGCCCGCCACTTCCTACCTGCCTGTGCCGCTCCCACCAGCCTGCTCACCCCCTGCCATGTCCCTCTCACTACCAGTTTGCCCGCCTCCTAGCAGCCTGCCCACCTCCCATCCACCTGCTCACCTCCTACCCGCCTGCTCACCTACGTGCCGCCCACCTCCCAACGGCCGACTCACCTTCTACCGACCTGCCCACCTCCACCCCCCTGCCTACCTCCCCCTACCCACCTCCCCCCTGCCTCCTCCTCTCCCACCACCCTACGCCCCTCCTACCAGCACTCACCTCTGACCAGTCTCCGGAGTGACTGTGCATTCTTTCATTCAGCAATTATTCTAGGACATACAGAGATAAATAAAATAAATGTTCACGGAGGGAACAGGATCGTTCTTTCTCTCCCCCAGTCCCAAGGCCTCTTCCCCCCGCATCAGCTCGCCCCTGAACCTTCCCGCAGCCTCCTCGGCATCTCTGGTTGCTGCTCCCGCCCCACCATCCTTTCCTGACCAGTGCCCAAGAGAGCGGTTCACTGCAGCGATCGCCTTGTGCCTCCCTCACTTCAAACAGTCAGGGGCTCCCCAGTGCTCTGGGGATGGAGACCCAGATGCTCCCGCCCTGCACCTCCTCCACCTCGCAGGGAGGGCTCTGCGCTGCCCCCCCCCTCCCCAGGTCTCGGGTCTCCTCCGAGGCCGTGGCTCGAGCTCTGGCCAGTGCCTCTTGCTCTCCTCCTGAGCTGAACCTACGGTTCGGTCCCATCCAGGGCATCCTTGCTGACCCTGCATGCACGGAGCGCCCACAGGGGCTGCGCCAAGACTCTGTTTGCTCAGGAGGGACCCCGCATCCCTTCCAGGCCCCCTCCCGCAGCCAGCCCCGCCCCTCCTGGGCCCACACAAATGCTGGGGGTCCCACTGCTTGGGAACATTGGTATCGATCACGAGACACAGGCTATAAAGTCAGATCTTTTGTGTATTTTCAATGGGCAGGTGCCACGAAGCCACTGGAATTTCAAAGATTCCGGGAAGGGAGGAAACACTCAGACAAAAAGTAGTGGGAGGGAAGAAAGAAACAAGGCTGTGTCAGGGAGATTAATCCATCGCTCAGACATGACAGAAATATGCTCAATTATTTTGTATTGCATTTCACTGGAATGTACATGCCGTACTTAGCTGCCTGCGAGCCTCAGATTACCCAGAGAGAAAGCCCCGTGAAAGACAGGGAGAATAAAAATACTGACAAAAATGTTCCTGAAATTGGAATTATTTGGAGAGAAATAGAAGCCAGACTTGAAATAAAAGAGGCTGCTCGGCACGATGGAGGCCTTTGGCACAGGTGCCTGGTCCCCTGGCCAGATCAGCCAGAGTCGGTGGGTCCAGCCTGTCCTCCTGGACCTGCCACCGAGGTGCTGTGTGACTTTGGGCAGGCCACTGCCCCTCTCTGAGCCTCATTCTCCATAAGTCCTGTGGGGCTTCTCAACAGCAACACTATTGACATTTGGAGCTGGATACTTCTTTGTTGTGGGGACTGTCCTGCGCACTCAGTGGCATCCCTGGCCTCTACCCACTGTCTGGGCTCCTACCACCATTGCTCCAACTGGGGCAATCAAAAATGTCGGGCGCCTGGGTGGCTCAGTCGTTAAGCGTCTGCCTTCAGCTCAGGTCATGATCCCAGGGTCCTGGGATCGAGTCCCACATCGGGCTCTCTGCTCAGCGGGAAGCCTGCTTCTCCCTCTCCCACTCCCCCTGCTTGTGTTCCCTCTCTCGCTGTGTCTCTGTCAAATAAATAAATAAAATCTTTAAAAAAAAAAAAATGTCTCCAGACTTTGCCAAATGTCCCCTGAAAAGCAAAATCTCTCCTGGTTGACAAATTTGAACCAGGTGTCGTCTGAGTTCATGTGGGAAAGGGCAGAGCAAGAAGGGGGTCACAGTGGACCCCAAGCCAGGGCCAAGGAGGCCCCAGAGACTTCCTTAGGGGGCTATGACACTAGCTGAGCTTGTTGATGAATCTAGGTCAACGTGTACCGAAGAAATCAGGGCCGTCAGGCTGGGGATAGTGAAAAGTGAGCATAAGGGGATCCCAGTACCTCCTCCTCTCCCTTCCAGCTCCTTCCCTTGGCCCTGGGAACCCCGCCCCTGAGCCCTCTGCTCCCCCCCACCCCATCAAAACCCCTGTCTCTGCAGCAGCATGATTGACTGAGTGGGGAAGTGCAGGTGCCTGGGCCTCCGGGACAACATCTTCTATTTTCAGAGGAAGGAGATCCTGGAGGGAAGGGCCTTTGGGACCTTGCAGTTTCTGGCCCTGGTTCCACCCACTCTTAGAGTTCTAACTGTGAGAGGGTGGCCCAGGCAGAGAAGCGGGGATGGGACCCCATGCTGTGTATGAAAGCCAGAGAGACGGAGAGGGGCCAGCCTCAGTGATGGCGCCCAGGGGGAGGTGGCTCCGACCTGCGCCTTCAAGCCTGACACCAGCACTGCGGCTTCCTCAGCTGCCCAGAGCAGGCGTGGGGCTCCCAGGCAGGCTCTGCAGGCGGTCGGGAACCAAGCCCAGCCCAGAGCCAAAAGGGCCGGCAGCCCGGCTAAGGCCCCACCACATCAGGTGTCAATAAAAACACACTGACATGCAATCGTGTTTCATCCAGCAAATATTCACTGAGCATCTACTACGTGCCGAGCTCCGTGCTAGGCACTTGCAGCAGCAAGGGACAGAACACAAACCTCTCTTGTGGAGCTCATATTCAAAGCCCCCTGCCAGCAGCAAATGGCAGCCAACATTTATTGAGCACTTGCTGTGTGCCGAGCACAGCACTAAGCACTTTGCAGGACCCATCTCTGAGCTAGGAATTGCGTCCCCATTTTAGAGAGGAGAAAATCGAGGCTTCGAGAGGTTAAGTAGCTTACCACTGTTCTTCTCATTCTCAATGCTAACTCAGATGGAAGCAACTCCGTCAGCACCCCCCCGCCCCACCCAACCGGATCCTCAGCAGTTGAGGTATCACCCTGCCGGTAGGCCTGGCTGAGCCTTCCGAGTGCCTGACAGTCGCCACTGACAGTCACTGAGCAGGACTCACCGGGCACCCTCCCCACACTCACCCTTCACATGCCTCACCTCGGTGAATCTTCACAGAGATCAGGAAGGGGGACAGATCACCCCCACTGCACAGATGAGGAACCTGAGGAGCCTGACCAGAGGTCACCGGCCAATAAGAATGAAGTCTGCACTCCTGAGTGCTTGGTGCTCATCTAGTCCAGACACCCACAGACACGGAGAAGCCGGCCAGAGACTCCTGGAAGGGGCTCCTCTGGACTTAGGGATGCCCCAGGGGTTCCCTGCTTTCCAGCTGGAGAAACTGATCCCAGAGCGGGAAAACTACTGATTTGTCATCAAAAAGCTGGTGAGGAACAGATTTGGGATTTGGACCGAGTCCTCACCTCGGACCCCACGTTCTCCCATCACACTAGTCCATCCAACCTGTCGAAGGGGCACTGAACAGGGAAGCAGGGAGCCTGGGCTCCAGCCAGAACAGTAGGTCATGAACTGACGTGAGCTTTGCCCATTCCTGAGTGCGCTCCCCACCTTTGTACGTGGTGTTCCCGGGGGTGCGCTCCCCTCCTACGGGCCCAGTGTTTAAACAGACCCAGGTTAAAGTTCTGCAACTCCCTGCTGCACAGCCTCGGGCAAGTTGTTCAGCCTCAGTGACTCCGGCCTCCTCACTGCGACATGGAACCAACAGTCCTGCGTCAGAATGAAATGAGATGGGGCAGGCAGTGCCTGGCCAGAGGAAGCGCTCAGTGTATGTGTGTTGTTGTGATTCCACACCTGCCCTCCATCCTTCAAAACAGCTCAGGCACACCTTCTGGCAGGGCTGCTGACTGCCCAACTCTGGGGAGAGCCATCCATGTCATCGCACAGGGTTGAGTTGTGTAGTACACAGCCTATGCAACAGGACATTGTGGCCCTCGATTCTGGGAAGCTTCTCCTGACTGGCCCGGCTTGGTCAGGGGCCACTCCCTCCTCTGTCGCATCCCCTCTCCTCACCAGACTGTGAGCTCCGTGAAGATAGGGACCTTGTCTTACCCACCCTGGTGTCCCCTCAGAACCTGGTCCCCCGTGGGGCAGACACCAGCAGCCATTTACTAATTTCAGGAATTGCCAGCAACCATTCCCACAACTAGTAAACAGCTGAGCAGGGATTTATGCCTGAATTTCAGCTCCAAGGTTCCTCACTGCGGTCCAGCAAGGTCAGGTAGCTGAGTAGTTAAACCTACTCTACGTTGACACTTGCAAAGCCAGACATCTGAAGGTAGCCAATTAGACAGGCCAAGGGTCCAAATGTACAATCCCCACTTCTCATCGCCAAGTACATGGCCCGGCGAGACCCTTGTCCCCTCCCCCTCCCCGGGTCAGGACGGGCCGAGATCTCTAGGAGACACAGTGAGGGTTTCTGCTTCAAACATACTGACTTCTTTGGAATTGCTCAAGGTGTGAAGGTTTATTTTTTAGGCCATATCGAAATGCTCTGATATCGCCCCAAACAGCACATCAGACGCTCCTGCTAGCCAACCAAGAGAGAAAAATGTCGCAAACATGGGGCACAAACAGGGGCGATGAGCTGCAGACCCCGACCAGCAGGAACGGGGAGCTCTGGGAGCGGGAGAGCCTCGGCCTTCTCCCCCACCCCCACCCCCTAAGGGTTGTGCGGGGCTCGGGGCTGGGCACCTGCTCACCTTGGGCGTTTTGCTTTTGTCCGTCGCTGGCTCCTTATGACGCTGCCGGAGGCAAATGCCCCAGGAAGGGGGCGTCAGGCTCAGGTGGCCTTTGGGGGCAGCTGGCATGTCTGTGCTGGGCCCTGAGCTGTGCTCGAGGTTGTAGGGATGCCGGATGCTTTCCTGTGAGGTGGGGGCGGGGGGAGGAAGACGTCAACCAGGTCAAGGGAGGGACCTCCAAGCTTGCGGCTGATTGTCCATCTGCTGCGTCCTGGGCCCTGTTCTAAGGACTTATTTGTATTAACTCACTAAATCCTCACAATTACCCCCGCGAGTGCGAGGTAGATACTACTATTCCCATCTTACAGATGAGGAAATTGAGGCACCTAATCATCATCCAGTAAATGGCAGGGCCAGGTTTCAGGCTGGAGGGTCTGGCCCCCTTCATGCCACGAGCAGGGAGAGGGAACAGTATTTACAAAGGCTCAGAGGCAAGAGCGAGGGGATGGCGGACTCAGGACCTGGAAGCAGCTCAGTCTGGCCTGGAGGGACAAGGTGGGGAGCTGGGAGCTGACCCATGGAGGGCCAGGCGCCGAGTTAGGGAATGTGGACCCCCAGAGTCACTGCCCTGGGCAGGAGGACAGGGACAAAGGTTTGCCCGCCCCATGCTGGGTGGGTGACTCTTCTGTGCATCTGACCCACTCCCGGGGGCTGTGTCATCGTTATCTCTGGGCCCCCAGACCCAGGCACAGGAGGGGCATGAAGCATGTGCTGAACTGAACTGACTGAAGGTCATTTGTTTTCTCCCCCGTCATGCTCAGCCCTGGGCAGGCACCTCGGGGCTGAGACGCAAGGCCCTGCCCTGGTTTCTGACTCATGGTGGGGCTCCTTTCCACCCCCACCTTCAAATGTAGATGGGGCCTGTGACCTGCTCTGGCCAAGGAGATGTGAGAGGCTGTGTCTGTCACTTGGAGGGAACTTTAAGAGCCAAGCGCCCAGTGGGCTGAGATGGTCAAAGAACCCTGTGTCAGCCCAGAGTGACACCGGTGAGCCCTGGCGACCCACCCTGAGCGTGTCAGTGCCAAGAGAGGGATTTCCTCTTGTGTTGGGGATGCTGTGGCTGGAGCCCAGCCCAGACCTTCCAACTGATGTCACTGCTGGAACCATGTCACCCTAGAAGGTGCACATGACTGTGAGGAGGGGCGAGACCGGTGCTCCCCAGCCTCCAGACCCCCTCCACCCATGGATGCCGGTCCCTGTGGGACAGGCCACTCAACACGTCCCCAGTCATAGGGGTGGGAGGGTCCTGTCAGCATCGGGAGGTCAACTCCCTCAGTTCTGACTCACCCAGACCTGGGCCAGACTGGCATGTTCTGTTCCGATGTGCGGATCACCCAAGAGCCTCTGGGCTCTTTACTCCTCTCTGTTTCCTCATCCAGACTTCTCACGTGTCATCTAATGTGGCCTCAGTGGGATGTCACAACAGAGAACCCAGATGTCCCCAGTGAGGTATTGATGTTATCTTTACAATAACAAGGGTCCGAAGGCTCTCACCTGATGCTAAGATACATGAAACTGGATTCTTGATTTTAAAAAAAGGCATCGGGCGCCTGGGTGGCTCAGTCGTTAAGCGTCTGCCTTCGCCTCAGGTCATGATCCCAGGGTCCTGGGATCAAGTCCCACATCGGGCTCCCTGCTCAGCAAGAAGCCTGCTTCTCCCTCTCCCATTCCCCCTGCTTGTGTTCCTGCTCTCGCTATCTCTTTCTCTGTCAAATAAATAAATAAAATCTTAAAAAAAAAAAAAGGCATCAAGAAATATTTCTATCTGGAAATCAATGAAAATTCATGAAAACATATTACTTGCTAAGTAATAAGGCAGGACAAGTCCATAGAACTGAGTAATGGCAGAGGAGAAAAGTCTCAACTCTTCCCCCAATTACAGGATCTAAGACATCAAGTTGACAAAACAATAATATTGAAATATTGGAAAACATGCAACTGCCTAATAAAAGACACAGAAAACCAGCTAACATGATAATGAGTGGTACCCAGGAATATCAGAGCCTGCAGCCAGGCCTGAGCATTTTCTAGCCCCATAAGCAATTCCCAAAGGCTCTCCCTGTTGCCCCCAAGGTGAATCTTGTCCCTGAGGTCTGGCCCTCCCAGCCTATGCTCAGTGGCATGGAGTTCCATGTCCCCAACACTGTCCCTTCAACCTGGGCCCCAAATCCAACCAGTCTTTTTAGCCCCGAGCATAGTGCATCACCCCTGAGGAGTTCCTTGGACCACCCAGGTCCCCACCATCACCCCCAGCTCTGGGCTCGGCCCATCCATCTCGCTGAACCAGCCCATCCAAATCATTGTCTTATTTAGAAACACCATGGGGGCAGCACATGGCCATGGGTTCCAGCTTGGACCTCGGAGTCAAAGACCTGGGCTCATACCCCCACTTGTGTGTGACCTGAGCCAACCTGCTTTGCCAGTCTGAGCCTCAGTTTCCTCACCTGTAAGGTGGGAAGATAATAATACTACCCTCATGGGATTGTCGTGAGGGCTAAATGACTTCTTATATGTAAAGTATTTACAATATGCCTGGCATAGAATAGTCATTCGGGAACGTCTGCGGTCTTTATCGTGCTCCCCATCTTACAAAGGAAGAAACTGAGGAGCAAAGAGGGGACATGTCCTCACAGCCAGTGACGCAGCCAGGCCAGGATTCAGATTCAGTGTCATGACTTCCTCTCTAAGCACCAGTGGGTGGGGGATGGGGGGGAGATGCTTTATCCACCAGCTTCATCAGCACGGAGCCCCTCCTCCAACCCAAGCCCGCACAGGGCCAGACCCGCAGCTGCTGCCCTGGCCGGGCAGGCCACCCGGGAGAAGGGGGTCGGTAAGCACCCTGATGACTGACCACATGCCCCACACAGTACGAAGCATTGGCCATCACTCTATTCCCACTTCACAGAGGGGCAAACAGGCTCAGAGGGGCTAAGGCACACGCCCAGGATCACACAGACGATGGCCATCAGAGTCAGCTCTCTACCTGGGATCCGTCGCCCTGGGACCCTTCCACACATCCCACCCCATGTGGCATCTCATCTCATCCCGCAGGCTCCTGTTTCACAGGCAAGGAAACTGAGGCCCAGGGTGTGCATGGAGCTAACCTGAGGTCCCGCAGCCAGCAGGTGGAAGCAGCCCATGGAATTCTGATCCAGGGCTCCCTTTCCCAAACCCACAGAGAAGGTGGTTCCCTCCTCCCTTCCTTGTTTGGAGCCTGCTGGGGACCCAGGGCCCACCTGGGGAAGGAGGCTGCAGGACAGGCACCGGCTGGGGGCTGTGGGGAGGACAGGTCCCCGGAGATCACCCCTGAGTTCTAAAGTTGCCAGGACTCTGCCGACCTCATCCTTTGCAAACCGGAGCCTCCTCCCAGCCAGGAGGGGAGGGGAGGGGAGGCCACCTTTTCTCCACCGGGCCCCTTGCATCTGCAGAGCTGGGCACGTGTTCCAGACGCAGCAGTTCTGTCTCTGAGGCCCCAGACGAGCCCCACAAAGATGGGTTTTCCTTACCTCATTATTTTCCCTCTAGGGGGCCTGGGTGGGTCAGTCACTTCCTGCCCACTGCGGGGGCTCAGATCCCCGCCAGGCTGCAAGCCCATTCTAGAAGTTTATAGTTCCATCCTCCTCCCCCTGGAAATCAATTGGAAACCCAGTGGCTAACTCCACCCAAGTCCAGCGGTTCATGAATCAAAGGCCTCTTCTGGGCTCTCCTGGGCTGGCCGAGGCTCCGTCTCCCCAGACCCGGCTTCTATGCCGGGTCCGGGAGACACGGGACCCCTGGGGGCCAGGCCCAGAGAGCCATGCAGTGGGAACACCTCAAATGCCAAACCCCAAAGATGAGCAGTTGCTGTCCCAGCCTGCCTTGGGGCACCAGCGACCCCACACTGAATGCTCTCACCACCCAGGAGGAGGAAAATTCCAGGGCAGCGTGCAGAGACAGAAGCTGCCCTGGTCCGAGCTTTCCCTCAGGCAGGTCTCTGCCCAGAAACAAGCACCTGGCCCAGAGAACGCCCCCACCCAGGAATTTGCCTCAAAGTCCCATTGCCCTGCAAAGCCTGAAGGCTGAGGGCCGTGCCTCCTCCAGGCAGGGATCCAGGAGAGTTCATTCCCGGCTTTCTTCCCTGGGTCATCTGGAGAGCTATGTGGTGCTGGCAGGGGGGGCCGAAGGTTAGGTGCTCTCACCATGCACACCATGGGGCACCTGCACACCCCCATCACCGAGGGCCCCCGTAGGAGCAGTGGAATTCTGTTCTGGAACACCTGCTCATCCATCCAGCCTACTCCCCATCTTTCCGCAGTTCCAGCCCCATCCTCCTACAGACCAGATCCAGTCCACTCCAACCTCACCAAACCGCACATTGTTCCTGAAGCCCAGCACTCTGTTCCCTCTGTGGGCATTCCCTGCCCATCGCTGAGCTCCGCGAGAGGAGGAACCTGCCACCAGGTACGCCCAGGGTGCTCCTGGGACTTCCTGGTGGATGCTCAGTGTCCATTTGTGAACAAATGAATGGTGATCAGGTGCAGAGACCATGCGGGCACTTCCTGTGAAGGAACTTGGCCCCCAACCACCGTCCTCACAATGCCAGTAACAGCCCCTCAGGTGGGCCCAGACTAGAGTTAAGGCATTTTCCCTCCATTCCTCATTATTAATAAAGCCCACTCCCCTAGAAGCCTGCAGCCATTCCCTTTGAGCCTTACTCTCTACTGGGCTCTTATTAATAAAGATTTAGCATCCAGACTGAAGGAGGCGAAGGTCCTGACAGAGGATGCTCTCTGTTCTGGGTTTAAGGTGGACCCAGGCTCTTGGGGCCATGTACCCAGGATGGGACTGTAGGGTAGCAGGAAACCCACCCCCGTACCTCACCCCCCCTTCCCCCAGCCCAGAGTAGGGCCCCAGGCGGCTCGGCATTACCTTGTTTCCTCACAGCCAGTGGGGCGGTAACGGCTGCTGGTCCTGGATCTTCGGGACTGGTCTGGTTGAAGTGACAGAAATCCAGCTTGCCCTGACTGATAGCAGGAAGGCTGGAACAACGAGGTGCAGCAGGGCCCACCGGGGGCCAGGGGCCGCTAGGCTCCGTCTCTTAACCTCCGCATTGGCTGCTTCCACCAGCTGAAAACTCAGGGCCCAACAGTTGCTGGAAGTCACATCTTCAGTCCCAGAAAGGGACCGACTTTCTCACTGCAGTTTCGGTGACTGAGGCCAAGGGCATCGGGCCCGCACTGGCTTAGCTCTGGTCAGGAGACCACCTTTGTCGACCAATGAGTCCTGGCCAGGGGTGGCGGCAGGATCCGGTCAGACCCTGGGAGCCCCCCTATCGTCACCTGGAAAGGGATGGGGCAGATGCCAGGAAGAGGGAAGACAACTGGGCAGACGGCCATCCCCATTCTACAGACGAGGAAACTGAGGCTGTCAGAGCAGAAGGAACTTGCCCGAGGGGGCACTCTGCCTGCATCAGTAGCAGGGCTGGAACCCGAGCCCCATCCATCGTGCTCCTGAGTGTGTGCTGGAAGCCCTGGGCAGCACCGCCCGTTTCCCCAGATTCCCCGTCCCAGGGCCCCAAAGAAGGCGGGCGCTCTGCCCTCGGGGGCTTGAGGGGCGAGCGCCGGGGGTGTGGAGGCTGAGGTGGGCCGGGGCGAATCCTCTGAATCCTCCGTGCCTCACAGCCCAGGTCAGTGCCGGCAAATTACTCCCAGTAATGGGGCTGTTTGCCAAGGGAATTCAAGAGGCAGTAAACAGTTACCAGACTAATTAGACATGAACGGTGGACGTGCCAGGCTTCTCAACACGGCCCAGCCCCCTCCCCCCCCCGCAGGGCCAGCGAGGCCACCAGGGCACATGGCCTACTTGAGCGGGTCAGAGCTGGAGAATCAGAAAAGACTCAGGGAGAGGGAGCTAGCCCAGAAACCTCAGGGTACAAATGGGGAAACTGAGGTTCAGGGAGCGGAGGAAACTGCTCCAGGGCACACAGCCCCAGCCTGAGAGCCCCAGTCTCCTGGGAGGTAGGTCAGACTGGTTCCTGGCACACCCGGTTAAGTGCAGATCAAGGTCATTTGTGGGGGGGGGAACAGCCTCCACAGTTCGACAGGCAAGGAGGACACAGCAGATGGCAAAGGGCGAAACTTTGGGCAGACATTCATTCGTTCATTCATTGACCATTTCTTGAGTGCTTACCATATTCCAGGCCCCTGTTTTAGCCTCTGGGGACAGGACAGTGGACACGACAGGCTGTGAGCAAGTTCCCTGCAGGAACACTGAACCCAAAGGCAAACACCAGTCCTGCTTCATGTTTATAATCCACACTGGGAATCCAAAAAGCTGCAGGCAAGCCCCAGGGAGCTGGGAGCAGGGCCAGTCCTGCTTAAACCAACAGTCAGAATAGGCAGAAGGGAAATTCTCCGGAGGAGAATCAGAGTCCTGGACAGCCAGCTGGCAGACACACCCAGCCTGTGCCCTCTGAACTTTGTCTCTTGGCAACCCAGGGTCGTGCAGCAGAAGCAGCTCAGGATCAGAGCTGTGTTCAAGAATGCTCTCTCTGGGCCAACATGGAGGGCAGAATACCTGAGGTGGGGGGAGGGAGTATGCAGGTGGGGTGGGGTGTCAGGAGACTGCAGTAATGTTCCAGGTGAGCCCTAGGACAAGGGACAGGGGGCCTAGGACAGGGACAGGAAGGAGGCAGGGTTCAGGGAGAAATGCACGCATGAGCACCTTCTCCTGCTTCCCCGTGACCTGGGAAGGTGATCAGAATTCCAGAGGAGGCCTCCTATTGTGGGGTTCAGGACCTGCCTCTTGGGCCTCCCCAGATGAAAGAAGTAGATAAACAACCAACCGCTGTGGGAAGTGCGAACCCAGAGCAGGGGCCCAGCAGCCCCCTCCCTCTGCAGCCCCAACCACAGGGACAGGCCCACAGGGAGCCCCGACCCACCAATGGAGCAAAATGATTTACCTTAATGCAGCTGAGGCAGTAAAGCAGCCCTATAGGGGAGCGAGGAGGATTTGCAGGCAGGCCACAGTGCGGGACAAGCCCTTGGCATCTCATGGACCTAAGTTCAAACCCCAGTCTTGCCACTCACTCGCTGTGTAACCCTACGCAAGTTATTGATCTCTCTGAGCCTCAGGTTTCCCATCTGCGGAGAGGTTAGAGTCCGTGGTGTGTAAACTCTGGCCATGATGATCCTTCAGACAGCAGACAGTGAGTAGGAAGATTAAAGTCAAGAACCACGACAGATACAACTGTTTCCCATCGACCAGGCCAGACGGTATGAGGGGCATTTCCTGTACATCATGTTATTCAATCATCAAAACAGCCCCCCGGTCTGAAGCCAGACCATTCCCTCTTCCTGTCAGACCCCGGTGCCCTTTTCCCTCTGTCCCAGTAACCCCCAACCAGTTCCTCAAAGTTCTGCTTAGAATAAACCATTGGCCATGGGTCTGGAGAACCAGGTTCTAGGCCAGCCTCTGTCACTTTCTCATTGTGTGACCCGAGGTCAACTGCCTGATTTGCCCCATCTGTGCACTGGGTGCTCATCTTGGACATCTGTAAAGAGCTTTCCAGCATTCATGTTCTGAAAATGGGCTTAAATCAGCTGCCACCTGCTGTGTGACTTTGGGGGAGTTACTTGAAGTCTCTGAGCTGGGATGACCTGCTCACCTAGCAGCTTGCCCCTGTGAGCCAGGGTGCCTTCCCTCGCCCGCCTTGATTGGCATTCAGTGCCCAAACTTAGAGACCTCGCCTATGTTCCAGGGCCCCTCAAGGTGACAAGGAGACTCATGCTACCTCCCCCAGCTTGTCCTTCATGACAGGGAACAGGAGCACATCTGTGCTCTGGAATTGATAAGTCCAGAAATAACAGCCAGAGCCCTGGCGGGGGACCAGAGTCCTAGGACTACATCAGCACTCCCATCCCACGGAGGACGAGAAGGAATGCATCTTCCTGAAATGTCCAGATCTTCCAACCCTGGATACAAGCCCCAGGGGCAGAGAGGTCGAGCCAGAATAGGGGATGGGTCCAGAAGCCAGGCCCTGAGCACCCACTGCACAGATAGGGCGACTTAGGCATGTTGGTCACACAATAAGAAAGTGACAGAGGCTGGCCTAGAGCCTGGTCCTCCTGACCCATGGCCAGTTGCTTATTCTAAGCAGAACCTTGAGGAATGGGGGTGGCGGGGTTGGTTGGTTGGTTCTGATTTCAAATACACTTGAATCATTTGCCACTTAGTTGCCACAAAACAATGAAAAAATAAAATGTATTACCTTGACATTCATAATGTAAGTCTGTGAAATGCCAAAAATTATTCTACAAAAAGAAAAAAAAAAGTAGATTTCTTCAGACTAGGTGTGCTCATGATAACCAAAAAGAAAATGATCAATTCCACGATTTTGGCCCATGTTAAAAATATGCATTAAAATGTGCACCGTCTCCTTACAACTAGGTGTCTTACAGTAAATAGTTGAGCTCGCTGCTCAGAATCACACCTGAGGCCTGATGGCCCAGGACATCCCTGCAGCCCAAGAGAATGGGAGTATGGAGGCTTAGGGACAATTATTTAAAATTTTAAAAAATAATGCTAAAATTTATTTTGTTATTCTTATCTCTATTATGAAAGCAATACCCAGCGCCACCCCCCCCCGCCCCGCCCACCCAGGCCTCCCACCAGCTGGAAAGCAATTGGGAAATGTTGACCAAAATTGAAATGGTTATAACCTCTGACCCAGCAAGTCCACATGCGGGAGTCTGACCTACAGAAATGCTCATGAAGAGCAGAAAGCATACACATTCCGGGGTGTTCCTAGCAGCCCTGTACCAGGAGAAACCAGAAACCCCCAAATGTCCACCAGTGGGGGGTCTGCTAATAAATCATGGTCATCCACACAACGGAATGAAACACAGTTGTTACGTTTAAATGAGGTACATCTATAATGCTGTCAGAGAGACATTTCCAAGACAAATTAGAAGGGAAAAAAAAATTGTTGGGAAATGGTGTTGCATGAAGTATGATCGTACTCTCATAACCAGGAAAGACTCCAGTCTGCGAACCCAACCGCTGCCTCCGTCAGTCACAGAGGGGGAGTGGGAGGGGGTGGAAGGAGAATTTGAAAGCTTCCGCCAGCTACTTAGGAAAAACAACAATAACTATATGCACTTTAAAATTAAATTAAGGGCGCCTGGGTGGCTCAGTTGGTTAAGCGACTGCCTTCGGCTCAGGTCATGATCCTGGAGTCCCGGGATCGAGTCCCGCATCAGGCTCCCTGCTCAGCAGGGAGTCTGCTTCTCCCTCTGACCCTCCCCCCTCTCATGTGCTTTCTCTCTCCCTCATTCTCTCTCTCAAATAAATAAATAAAATCTTTTAAAAAAAATAAATTAAAGCAGTGTATACTGGCAATAAAAAAAAAAAATAAGTGTTTTGTTTTTCTTTTTACTGTGTATTCTCAACACCCAAAGGTGTATTTTTAACATTTGGTTGCATTTCTTCCCGTGTTTTTTAATCAGTTTTTCAGGCACAGTTATTATCGATCTGTATGAATAATTTAGCATCCTAGGGTTTTTTAGAAACTTAATATTATAGCATGAGGCATTTCCCCTCTAGTACAAGCATAAACAATGTTTACGTTGCCTTCAGAATATTCCAGGGGCACCTGTGTGACTCAGTCAGTTAAGCGTCAAACTCTTGTTTCAGCTCAGGTCATGATCCTGGGGACGTGAGATTGAGCCCCATGTCATGCTCTGCGCTAAGTGTGGAGTCTGCTTGTCTCTCTCCCTCTGCTCCCCACCCTCCCCACTCTCTCTCTCTCTCAAATAAGTAAATAAAATATTTTTTTAAAAAGAATATTCCAGATGATTCACAGTTTAGTTAACCAAACCCATCTTGTCAAGTTGTTGGGGGTTTTTTTTTTCTATTATAGGTAAGCCTGTGGTAAGTATATTTATGCCTGAAGCTTTTGGGGAGAAGCATATGGGAGTTCCAATGCCCCACTATACAATACAAAATATATATGTACTCAGTCTATTGAATGGGCTGAACCTGATGGAGACATAAACAAAAATGATATCATTCTCCCCCAAGTCGGCCTGCAAATGTGCTCTGCCTCAGGCCCACCTCACCCCCAAGGCATCCCAGGTGGGTCCCACAGCTCTGCGTGGGGTTAATCCTGCCCATGGGCCAGCACTGACAGATTCTGTCTGGTCTAGTCACACACCTGTTCCTGCCCCTACTCAGACACGGGACCCAAATTCAGGGACCCCAGCCGGGAAGAGGGCATGAAACTGGGGCACAGGATCTGCTCATTTTCTCTTCTTCCTGTCTGCCCTCCCTGCTTCCTGCCCCCTCAGGGGTCGTGCAGCCCAGAACTTCAAAAAAGAGGGCTAGCTCAGGGTGGTCCCACAGGTGGACGAGGTCCAACTCCCTGCATGTCTCCACAGCCCTGGGGAGGGCAGACGATATTTCCACAGGTACCAAGATGGAGAGTAGGCCCCTGATGGGACATAACCCCGGGAAAAGGAGGGAGTCATCCTGGAACCAAGGTCGGATTCCCACCGCCCTACAGAATGGGCTCCAGACATGTCAAGACCAGTCATGGAAAGAGAAAGTGCTTTATGTCTTGCACTTCTGAATTTGGGAACTCTGTATGTGGAGCTCTTCCAGCCTGACGTCCTACCCTGCAGATTTTGGATTTGCTAAGCCTCCACCATCACATGAGCCAATTCCTGAAAAAATACAGATCGACAGACAGACAGATTTCAGAATGGACTAAGGAAAATGGCAGTTTAGAAGCTGGTGCAGAGCATGTCTGTGAGCTGGAAGGACGCAGCACAAGCACGCAAGATGGAAAAGAAGGAGAGGCCAAGAAACAATGGCAGTGGACAACTGCTTGAAGACAATGAACCAGAACTGTTGGAAGACAGCAACTTCATCCGAAACACATGACATGAGATCCATTTTAAAGTAGCCGCACCAAAATATAGATAGTAAAACTGCTGAATACCAAAAGAAAGAAGGAGAAAGAGAATATTTAAAAGCAGCCACGAGAAGAAGAGACAGGTGCCTACAAAGCAAAGGTGGCTAATTCTCAGTGGCGATGGCAGGGGCATGAAAAGACCGTGAGGTACGATTTTCTGTGTGCTGAGAAAAACCCACCATCGACGTAGAAAGGCTAGCAAGTCTATCTTTCACAAATGGCAAAACAAAGACATTTTCAGACAAACGAAAACAAGAAGTATCCCCAGCAGGAGATAAATTCTGAAGCATGCCTTTTTCAGGCAAAAGGTTATTCCACGCCAAAAGATGTGGTTTAGGCAGAAGGAAATCAAGTCACCAAGTAAGGACTGAGAGACAAAATGATGATGTGCTGATTATCACCTGGGAAGCTTAAACTAACACTAAATAAAATGTATGAGACAATAATCATAATGATAAATTTCAACAACAATAATAATAATATCTCATTTCAGAAGCTAGAAATTAACAAGAGAGAATAAAAATACCATGAAAGAACCCCAGGTAAAGGGTGATCAGAGCATTCTGGGCTTCTTGAATTATTTAGAAGCAGTATAAAAATACTGATTAACTTTACAACTCGTTAGATGAAGTAGGCATCTTCAAACATCTAGAAAAGTGCTAGAAGAAGAGATTCAATAGACCGAAGGCCAGACCTTGCACCAGGATATAAAACAAGCTCCACAAATTTCAAAGGATTGGAACTTGGTCTCAGATGGCAAAGCAATTAGGTTAGAAAGTAGTAACAAGGGGCGCCTAGGTGGCTCAGTTGGTTAAGCGTCTGACTTTGGCTCAGATCATGATCTCAGGCTCATGAGATCGAGCCCCACTCTAAGCTCCACACTCATTGGGGAGTCTGCTTGGAATTCTCTCTCTCCCTCTGCCCCCCACCCCACTCGTGCCCTCTCTCTCTCTCTCAAAAAAAAAAAGTACTACAAAAAGAGGTAACTAGAAAAAGATGCCCTATGTTTAGACATTAAAACGTATCTCTAAAGGCGAGAGAAAGAAACAAAACTGTCAAAACCAAATTACACAGGGAAACAATGGTGACACTACAATATACTAAAACTTGTTGGGTGCCAGGAAAGTGGCATTTGGAGGATCATAGTGTTAAATGCTTACATTAGAAAAGAACTCCAAACTGAAGTATTCAAACTAAGAAGTTAGGAAACGAATGACAGAATAAACTTAAAGAAACGTGGGGAAAGGAAAGAGGGGTGTACAGAAGTTATTAACAAAAAGAAGAGCAAAGAGAAATGAGAGAAAACACTTGTTGAGGACCTACTATGTGCCAAGCACAGTTCTAGCATGAATTAGCTCAAGTAAACCTCCCAACAAGCATACAGGATGCATACAGTTACTGTCCCTCTTTTTACAGATGGAGACACTGGGGCACAGAGTGGGTAAAGCAAACATACAATAGAGAGCATCGGCAATGCCAAAAGTCGGTTCTTTGAAAAGACTAAAAGAAGAGTCACCCCTGGCATGGTTGAAATAAGAAAAGAAAATAATAGAGAGAAGGCATGAATAAACAGCATTAACCATGGGAAAGAGACCAGATGATAGAAGCCACCAGGATTAAACAGATCAATAAGTAGGAGAATATCGGGACACCTTTATGACAATAAATGTGAAAACAGATGACACAGACACATTCCTGTAAAAATACAATTTACAAAAACTGACTCAAAAAAGGCATTTTAAAAACTACATAATTGTATAACATTATGACAGAATTAAGGAAGCTGGATTAGAAGTAAAAATCTCCCATGATGACATTTGGCTCAGATGGTTTTATCACATGCTTTCTCAAACATTTCAGATAGAGATCAATCTAGTCTTTCAAAAAGGTTTCCAGTTTGCCGGACAAGAACAATATGGGAGTGAAAATTTACAAACCAAATTCCCTCAAGAACAAAAATGCCAAAAAAAAAAAAAAGTGAAAATAAAAAAGCCAAAAAAAAAAACAAAAATGCAAACTTCTGAAACATAATATTAGCATATGAAATCCATCAATGTATAAACAATAAACACATTGCGACTAAGTTGGGGTTATTTCAGGAATGCAAGGTTGGTTCAATATCAGAAAATTAATGTGAATCATCGCACTGAAAGGTTAAAAGAGAGAAACCATATGAATAGCTCAGTAAGATGTAAATAAAATTCAGTATCCTTTCAAGGGTAAACTCTTAGGTAACTGAGAATAAAGTAGGCTTTTTTAGCAGGATAAAGAACATTTCTGAAAAGTCTAGCACAGACATCATACATTATGGCTCTACAGAAACAGCTTTCCCTTTGAAATCAGAATACGACAGGGGTACCTGCCACCACCACTGCTAGGAAGATTAGAAAGAAAAGGAAAGAAAGGCGAGAGAAAGAAACAAAACTGTCATTATTTGCAGATGATGTGATTGTCTATGTGGACAAGCTAAAAGAATGTACAGATTTAAAAAATAGAATTAATAAAGAAGTTTATACATATAGCAAATCATCACATTGTACATTTTAAATATCTTACTGTTTTGTCAATTTATGCCTCAATAAAAAATAAAGAAGCTTAACAAGTTTGTTGAATATAATGTTAATTACACTTCCACGCATCAGTAAAAGAAAAAAGGTGCCATTTACGACAGAAAAAAAAAGTATAAAATACTTAGCAATTAATCTAATGAAAGTCATTGGAAACCTTTCTGGAGAAAAGTAATATACTCAACTTGTCTAAAACAGATCTTGATACTTTGTAGCTCTTGGTGTGTCTGCCTTTCCTTTTCCTTTTCCCTTTCCCTATAGCCAGGGTGTTCAGTACCTTCACCCTGAGGGGGAAAAAAAGACCAGAAAATTTGCCAGAAGAATTTCTATGTATTGATTCTCATTAACCTGTTGCTTTGTTTTAAGATTTTATTTATTTATTTGACAGAGAGAGACACAGTGAGAGAGGGAACACAAGCAGGGGAGTGGGAGAGGGAGAAGCAGGCTTCCCACCGAGCAGGGAGCCCGATGCAGGACTCGATCCCAGGACCCCGGGATCATGACCTGAGCAGAAGGCAGACACTTAACAACTGAGCCACCCAGGCGCCCTAAACTGTTGCTTTAAAAACAAAGCTTACCATTTGCATAACGCCTCTGAGTTCTCCAAACGCTACCACCTCCCCTGTCTTTCTCACAATAGCCAATAGGTGGGCAAGAATATTGCCATCTGCATTTCAGGAAATGGATGCTCAGAAAGATGAAGTAATTTGCCAAGGGATAGCCAAGTGCAGGCACAATCAGGACCCACCTCTGTCTTGTTCCAAAGTCAAGCAGCTTCCACCACACCCTGTGCCTCTTGAACTAGGACTCACATGTTGATTAATTCCCCCCCATATCTATTAACAGTATGCAGGAAGCTGGTGTGCATGAGGGCAGTAATGAACAAGATGAACATCAACTTGCTTTCATAGAGCTCAGAGTCCCATAATGAGCCAGATAATGCCACGCTGTGGGAGCTCAGAGCAGGAGAGCAGGCAGGCAGGCTTCCTGGAGGAAGGCATATTTACTTCCAAACCAGAAGGGGAGTAGGAATCATCCTGATAAAAAAGTGGGGAGAGGGTAAGGTAGAAAAGCGAAGGACAGGTATTCCAGGCCGAGGGACTAGCATGTACAAAGGCTTGGAGGAGAGAGAAGGGCCTATGCATGGAGCATCAAGAAGCGTGGTAGGGCTGGAACCTAATTTGTGGTCAGTGAGGTGTGACAGACAAGGGCCAATCCATGCAGAGCCCAGTGCAGCAGGCTAAGGAGTTTGGGCTTGATCCTAAGGAAAATGAGGAGCCACTGAAGTGTTTTAAGAAAGAACAATCACGGTTGATTTGGGTTTTAGAAGACGAGTGGACAGAGGCTAGGAAGAGATCCTGACGTCAGGAAGCTGGGTCAGAGGGACCCTCATACCCAGCCGCCCTTTCTGCCCATCTGGAGCTCTCATAACCTCATGAGCCCACCCCCAATATCAGCCAAGGCTCTGGGCCACAGCAACAGACCCCAGTCCAGCCCCTGAGGCCTTTTAGAGGAGGGATGTTTGGCCCCAGGGACCGAGAAGCAGCTCAGAGCTCTTGGGGCAGTAAAAAGGATGGCCAGAAACAGGATCTCAGCACGCTCTCTCCACCCTCTTTCATCTCTGTCTCTGCTTCTTTCTGCAAAATGGCCTCAGGTTCTCCCACTGCACCTGGGCATGCCCATGAGGTCCAAGAAGGTTGACCCCAAGCCTCCACTCTGAGTTCCACGCCTCAGAAGGCAAGAGGGGGTTTCTCCCACCAACCCCAGCAGAAAAATCCCAGGGAAGGCCTTGACTGGCGGGAGCTGGCCGGCTTCCTGGGGCCTCAGGGATGAAGCGCTCTGATTGGCTGGCCGGGATCACATGTCCATCCCTGTGCTCGGTCGGAGATCAAAACTGCAGAGGCGTGCACCATTACCAGATGAAGGGGGAGACTGGTGATGGGATTAAAAACAAACCAACCGCGAATAAATAACCAGCAAGCAAACATATAAATACACAGATGTTCTGAGTATATACACACACGTCCTTTAAGACCCACTCAGCTAGCCCCTCCAACAGGACCTCCTTTGACTGCCCCCCCCCAACCCCGGGCTCTGTGCGAAGCACCCTGGTGCCCCCGTAGCATCCTGTGCTCACCCCTGTCACAGCCCTGGTCAGATGGCAGAAATCCGTGTCCCTGCATGACTGCAACTCCTGGAGGGTAGGGTTCTGTCTGACACCTGTCCAGGTAACGCTTGGGCCATTTTCCCCCAACCTTCCCTATTAGAGCTAACTAGTAGAAACGGACCAAAACCACCAAAATAACTGGTCAGTGTGGATGGGCCAGCCTACCCTCCAGTGAGTACAAAGAGGGAGAGAGAGAGTGGGACCTGCACAGCTGTTCCGACAGTGCTGTCCAGAGAGCTGCTCGGACCGCAGGACTTCCCGGAGCTGACAGTGCCCTCAGGAGCCACTGAGAATACGGCCACAGTGAGTGGATCCCCTGTCATCACGCCTCATGCTGTTGCAACAGCCAGCCCCCTGCCCCCTGGGACCCCCAGCCTCCTGTGGCCTCAGATAAGACCGGGCCAGGCGATTCCTTCAACCCAGCAATCCCATGCCTGGGGATCTATACTCTCTAGTATAGACCTGCTCCCACGTGCATAGGATGAGGCATGCACAAGCATGTTTACTGCAGTACTTTTTATAGAGAGGGGAAAAAATGGAAGGAACCTAAATATCTATCAATAGGGAAATGGTTTTAAAAAAGATGATGCATCTGTACCACGAAACATGACACACAGCCTCGTTAAAAGGAATGAGGTAGCTCTCTACGTACCAACATATAAAGATGTCGGAGATGTCCCTAGTGGAGAAAAAAGCCAAATGCACAAAAATGCATATTGCGTGATACCTTGCATGTTTTTTAAAACACCCAAAGCAAAAGCACATGCATATGTATGCATAGAAATGCATAGAAATAGGTCTGCAAGGATTATGTGTCACCCAGATAACAGAGGTTACTATGGAGAGGGGACTGAAATGTGGAGGTGACTGCAGAACAGGGTAGCCCAGGGAAGTCTTTGTCTCAATCGTTCAACTATCTGACAAAGAGAATGTATACATATAGTGCTTGTACCATCAAAATTAATATCTGGAAAAGAAGTCAGAGAGTTATGTGCATATTGCAGCCTTGCCAATAAAGCGGAAAACCCAACACAACCTGAACATTCGCCTGAGAAGGACCAGCTAAACAAATGTGGGTGCCTCCGACACAAAGGACGTTCGGGGGGAAAGGGACACGTAGGAAAATACCCTCAAATTAAAGAGCAAGCTGCAAGACGATGCTTAGAGTATGATCTCATGTTCATAAAAGAAAGACAAGTTTTTATACACTTAGGAAATACCTATATATGCCAAGCCATTAACAGTCAGTGTGAGTCGAGTGGGAAGGCACAGAGATGTGCGTTCAGCCCTTGCTTTGAAACCAGCTGAATGGCCTTGGAGGTCACCCTGTGACTCTGAGCCCCTTAACTATCCTTAAAAAGGATAGTTGGGGCTGATGACTGTGGGTTGAAGGAGCAGTGAATCCAAAGGGCCCTAGCGGGCACAATCCAGCGAGCTCGCTGTGATCAATATCTGCAGTGTTTCATCTGGGAAGTGAGTTAGTGAGTTTTAGGCAAGGGAACAGGACACTTAAAAAACCCTTATATGATTCCACATGGCTAGGACTTTCAGAGTGAGCTTACCTCACTTTCATAGCTTAAAAAACTAAAAAAACTAAAAGGAGAAAACAACCCAGCCCAGGAGCTCCTGTGAGGTACCCGCTCGACTGGGCACTCCAGCCGGGTGCTGTCCTGGCATGAAGCTCCTGCGTCTGGTCACTGTCAGCTCTCACCTCGAGAAAATTGCTTCCAATTCCAAGACTGTGATTATGGAGAAGTGAAGGTACAAGGAGCCAGGGCTCAGTGCACAGAGACCTCTCCCTGCTGCAGGCTCAGGACCAGGGGGATGGTCAAGAGGTGGGTGACAAGTGTTCTCCTGTCACCTGCCCACATCTTGGATTTAATATAGTTTGGACGTTTCTCCCGCTGAGTGGCGGCCGGGGCTCCAACTGCCTGAAATCAGGCAGATAAAAGCCGGAGCAAAGGGCGCCGAGACCTTGGCTCTCTGTCATTCTGCCAGAGACGAGCGGCATGTAAAGCCGCTCAAGTCAATAAGGCGATGGATCCCAGGCTGAAGGGAAAAAGAGATGGAGAATTCCACGAAACCGAGCCTTCTTCGAGAGTCACATGGTTCTGTTGCCGTCCCTGTGGCAGATGGGGTGTCGGGGCGGGGGGGCTGCATCCTGCTGGACGGAGGGGACCCCGCCACGGGCAGTGGCCTCTGAGCACCTGCTGTGTCTGGGCCAGCGTGGTCTCAGGGGACACAGCAGCGACAGGCCAGGCGGGGCCCCTGCTCCATGAACAAGCATCATGATAAACAACAACTACTAAAATAATAATAATATCATCTTTCCTCGGTTGCTTATTTTCTGCCCAGCTCCAGGCTAAGTATTCCATGTGCGTTTTTTCTTCATTGACTCCTCCAAAACATCTTCTGATGCAGAATTTTATAGAAAAGGAAACTGGGACTCAGACAAGTTAAAATGTCACCCACTATGACATGTTTTGTAAAAGATAGTTGTAGGGGCGCCTGGGTGGCCCAGTCGGTTGCGCATCCGACTCTTGGTTTCAACTCTTGGTTTTGGCTCAGGGTCATGATCTCAGGGTCGTGGGATCAAGCCCCACCTCGGGCTCCACGTTCAGCAGGGAGTCTGCTCCAGATGCACTCTCTCCCTCTCCCTCTGCTCCTTCCCCCATGGGTCTCTCCCTCCTCCAAAATAAATAAATCTTTAAAAAAAAAAAAAAAAGGTAGCTTTACAGTTTGAACCCAGATGTCCTCTATCTCCAGAGCCTACACCCACTGTGCTCTGACAGGGATGGCGTCCCTCACTCTCCCAAACCATGCTGGGGGCCAGGGGACCCAAGTGCCAGGCCCTGGGGAGCCTTGTGTGGCATTGAGTGAGTCCTGAAACTTTGTACAAGTGACTGAGCCCCCTTGCCCCAGATACATACTGGAGTGAGTGTAGGGGGAAAGGTAGAGGGTCTTGCATTTTCTTATTCACCTACTACATGCTTGGCACCTTGCAGAGCTAGGGGGTGAGCAGAGAACACCCAGCAGGCCCTGCCATCAGGGGGCTACATTCTGTAGGATACAGGGGACTCTTGAGAAACCAGGCCGTTACCCCCAGGCAGCCAAGACAAAGCCAAGGGGCCACTGTTGCCTCCCTGCTCTCTCCACTCCTGAGGCCATCAGTCACAGAGGCCTTTGTCAGCACCCCCTGGGAGGGCAGAAGGACTTCCAGAGAGATGGGGACAAAGCTGCCCGCCCCATGCCCCTGCCGGTGACTCTGCCCGGCCCGGGGCCATCTGCCCTCCCTCTGTCCCTACGAAGGGACAACTTCACAGCACTTCACTCTGAGGCCATTCTGGGTCTCCAAAGCAGACCAAACATCATGTCAATTCAGATTTTGCCAAGTGGGGGCTGATGTTGCTGTGGGTTTTCTGTAATCTTTCTTCTTTCAACCACCTGCCTCCACATCACGTCAGCATGACCTAAATTCAAGGGGCAGCTCCCTTGCGGCCATCTCTCTCCTCCGCCCCCCTGGGCAGCTGCCACACTGAGCCCCCCCCGGAGCCCCTGCACAGCAGCCGGAGAGAGGTCCCTCACCCCGCATCTTCCATGAACACACCGCCAGGCCCACGCAGCGCACCTGACCTTCCCCCTTCACCTCCCTTCCTCCTCCTGAAGGGTCCAGAGGCTCTGTCATAATAGGCAAGCCCCTGCTCCAATCTGGGCCTCAGTTTCCCCATCTATGGAGTGACGTCCAGACAGAATAACCACCCAGACACACTCTTCATTACTCACTGTTCATCTCCAACTCCCCGACTCGCAGTGGGACCCTCAGGGGGCAGGACGCGGTCCTTCATCCCCGTGTCCCAGCCCAGGGCGGGCACGCAGTGGGACCCACGGCGTGTGGTTCCCAGCATGGACCTGGAGTCAGATGAGGCCTCAAGTCCCAGCCTTGCTCTTTGCCAGCTACGTGGCCTGGGCATGTGGCAGCTGGGGTCTCCCTCCTCTATCAGACTTGAGAACATCACCTCCTCCCAAGAGGTTGTTCTAGTCAACTGCCTTCTAGACATCTCCTCTTGGATGTCTAATGGGCGTCCCAAACTTAATCCACACCCAATCCACCAGCAAGTCCCAGTGTTTTACCTTCAACAGTCCGCCACATTCCAACCACTTCTTGCCACCACTACCCCGCCAGGCAGCACCCCATCTCTGCGGCTGCCCATGGGGTCTCCCTGCTCCACCCTCCCCACCCTCGAAGGCTCTGCTCTACCCCAAACCAGCAGCCAGGCACCTGGAACGTCAGCAAGAGCTCATCACCCATCGGCTGGATGGCCCAACCTAGAGTGCCCACGTCCCCCCACCCCACCTGGGCACCGGGCAGGCCAGTGACCAGAGGCGAAAAGCACAGGGGTGCGACTGAGGGACCTGAGCAGATGAGGGACCATGTGCACCTGCGATGTCTGTGCACAGGTGTGATGACGTCTGCTGGGACACACGTGTCTGCCCAGGCGAGTGAGGAAGAGAGAGAGCGCAAATGGAGAACAGAGAGAGATTCATCCCACTTAACCAGCCCATTCAGGTTTCTTGAGGGGCGTGTGTGTGCGTGTGTGTGTCTTTGTCACACGTGGGGACTCACTCTCCACCAGCCACCCAACCCACCTCATGGCCCACGCCTGCCCTTGCTTCTCTGGGATTTGTGCACCCCAGTTCCCTTGGGGGGGTCCATGGCGGGTCCTCTAGTCAAGCAGGTGGGGCGAGTCAGATAGAAACAGGTGAGGCAGAGGGAGGGAGTTCAGGGCCGCCAAATCACAGCCCCAGGAGACCACCCTTGGTGCTCTGGGGCCCACAGGGACAGGTGTGGAGAGCAGTCGATGAGGTGAGTGCGTTCAGTGGGGACAGGGCTGTGGACCCCTAGTACCTGCTTAGTGAGGAGCTGCTTTCATTATCTGCCATCTTTGCCTCGTCTTGATGGCCCTGGGAGCAGCATTATGACCCCCAAGTCACAGGGGAGGCTCAGAGAACTGAGTCAGTGATGGAACTGGGACGTGAACCCAGGTCTTTGTGACTCCAGAGTCCGGGCTCTTGACACCACCCGTCTGCTCTACTTCAGCCCCTCCAGAGCTGGGAACCTCTGCTGATACCACTGGGTCAAGACTGACCCACGAGCAGCAGAGATCGTGGCCAGAGGAGATCTGGAAGAGAGAGTCCAGGGGGATAGAGTTGGATCTAGCCGGGCAGACAGCCCATTGCTGACTTCCCTCTGCAGAGGACGGGTAGGAGCAGAAACAAGCCAGAGCATGGAGGTAACCAGAGACCCCTTAGCCTGGTACTTGAGGACCTTCTTGACCTGGCCCTCCCTCTCCCCTAGTTGGCCTACTACCCTGGAACCTACCCGGTTCCTGTTTCCACTGTGCATTCTCTTCTTCTCAAAGATGACTTTTTTCACCTTGTCCACCTGGCAAACTCCTATTGATCCAGCAAAACCCAGATTAGAGTCCTCCTCTTCTGGAAAGCCTCCCTGCCTTCTCCCACCCCTGGAGAGTAAATCTTCTCCTCTCTTCTGCTTCTAAAGTATATAGCTTCTCCACACAGGTCCTTTACAACTACATCGTGATTTCTTTCTTTGTGTGTCTCCCCCATCTGATGGGACAGCAGGACTGAAACTTTGGTGGGAGGCCAACAGGCATCCTCCAGGGTTTGGATCATCAGCCCACATAGTACTTCCTATCCATGAGAATTTGAGGGGGGTGTGGTTTAGGCGCGGGGCAGGGAGCTGCCAAGCTAGGGAGACACAGGGACTCAAACCAGGTCCCATTTCTCTCTGAGCCTCACTGCTAACACATGGGCAGCTCTGGGATCTTGCAGACCCAGCCACCTCGGCGCAGACACTGCATGACCTTCCCCACTGGGGCATCTCGAGCCACCCCCAAGAGACTTCCCCAGTAGAGGAGAAGCGAGGAGAGAATTGACTCATGAATTAGCAGTCCCCGAACATGTCCTGGGTGCCAGGCTCTGTGTTGGACGGCTCCCACATGCTCCTCATCAGAACTTGCCCGCCCCCTGCTGTCAAGTTTGGGCATCTCCAGTGAGGAATCTGGGACTTGGTGAGGATGAGGCTGTGTCCACAGTCACCCCTATTAAGCAAGAGAGCCCACGTCCAACCCCAAAACTGTCCAAGAGGCATTCTGAGGCAGAACCCACAGGCCTCAGTGACTGTCTAGGAGTGGAGTGAGAGCAGGGGGAGATGTCCCTGCCCTTCTCCTGAACGTGCCAACCTCAGACCTTCTCAACACCGCCCTCACTCCATGTGACTCGCCCCACTCCTGACAGCTGAGCCCATCTCCTGCCTCCTGGATGGAGCACTGGACTTGGAGTCCAGTGGCCCAGGGCTAGACCCCCACCTCAAACCTTCAAGTTCCTTCCTCTCCCAGGGCTCCAGGGATGCCCTCAGTGACGGCAGTGATGAGGATGACGGCAGGTGATGGGGATGACGACAGTGACGGGGATGACGGCGGTGACAGGGATGACAGTGGGTGCTTGCCCATGCCGCCATGGGAATGAAAGTGAGCATGACGCAAGAAGCCCACCCAGAGCCCAGCACCGGCAATGCTCCACACACAGGCGTCGGGCTGGCTCATTCAGCGCGCTTCGAGAACGCTGGATTTTACTACATGTGGGGCATTCCGAGTCGTAGCACACAGTTGGACTTTTGACAAATGTCTGTTACATGAATTAGGTTTGAATTCTGGCGCTGGTGGCTTCAAGCTCTGTGACATCCCTCTTGGCCCTCACTTCCCCCCTCTGTGACTCCGTCAAGTGTCGTCGTTCGCTCCTGAGTCCCAAACATAAGACGCAGGAAAACCAACTCGGATTCTGGGAGACAAAAAGCCTGGGGGCGCAGAGAACAAGAGACACACGGTCAGGAGGCGCCAGGTGGCCCCACGCTCCCCACCCCGCCAGGGCTGGAGGGCTGCCTGTAACTCGGGGGCACGGGAGGCGCTCATCAGACACACAGGTCAGGTCGGGAGATGGGAGGCCTGAGGAAGTTCCCCACCCAGGCGCTCTGAAGGTGGGGACAGCGGGTGGCGGGAGCCCTGCAGAGGCGAGGTGGGAAAGAAGCGAGGCGGGAGGCAGGGAGAGGAGGGTGTCACGGTGTCCGGCGCTTTCATGTCATACCGCAGCAATCCTGGGAGATGAGGATTGTCGTCCCCTTCCACAGATGAGGACACCAAGGCTCCGAGTGGTCGGGAGACGTCCAAGCCCCACAGCCAGTGAGGAGGCAGAGTGGGGCACAGAGAGGGGCACAGAGAACTGACGGAGGCCGGCCCTGTGCCCCCCACGGGGACAGAGACACCATCGCGGCCCCCCAGGCCCCCAGGCCCATGGGGACCAGGAGATGACCATACAGTGGGACCTGATGGGGCAGCACAGTCCAAGCGAGTCCGAGGGGGGCCCCCACCCAGTTTGCCTGCACTGGGGCCTGGGGGCGAGCAGCAGATAAACCTGCCCTGAGAAGGAGGGAGAGGATCAGGAGGAGGAGGGAGAGGATCAGGAGGAGGAGGGAGAGGAGGGGGAGGATCAGGAGAAGGAGCAGGAGGAAGAGGAGAGACATGTTCAGGTGGAGGGAACCATCAGTTCAAAGGCTTCCCCGGATGAGCAGCTTTCATTCCTTCCCTAGGAAGGAGGTGCTCTTAACTGGATTATAATTCTGCTGACACAGTGTGAGGGTCCCCAGACCCATGTCCCCCCTCCCTAGGCTGCCCCTTCCCCTTCCTCTCTTACCCCCCAAGGCAAAGGCAGTGCCTGGAGTCCCCGAGCAAGACCTGCTGTGTGTCCCTGGGGAGGCCACTTGCCCTGTCCGGGCCTCAGTTTCCCCATCAGTGAAGTGAGGAGCTTGGACAGGGAAGAGGGCCACCCTCAATGAGCCCTACTATGTGCAGGGCCCTGACCTCCCGCCTTCCCGGAGCCCAGTGCACCAGGATTACTCGTGCTCCCTCATGAGTCCTGAAGCACAGACCCTGCCCCGCACCTCCCCTGCCCCCACGCAACATCGGGGGTCGCCAGGCAGGACAGCTGTCCTCCACGTCACAGGCATCACTGCTCTAGGACCTGCTGTGGCTCCCACTGATGGCTGCCTTGAGCCATCATGACTCCCTACTCGGCAGCTTTACCACCCACCACCTCTCCCATCCCTGCCCTCCAGAAAGCTCCAGACAAAGTGGGTCTTCACAGGGCTCCCAGCACCCTCACCCACCCCCACCCTGCCAGGGCTTTGCTCCAGCTGTATCCCCTCCTCCCTCTGAGGAACTCCTATGCATCCTTCAAAGCTCAGAATTCATCTCCTTGGTGAAGGCTTTTCCAGACAGAACTAATCGCTCCTTCAGCTCCGCCCCAGACAGCTAGTAGAGAACCTGCTCTGAGCCCCAAACACGTGCCAGGCTCTGTCCTTACCCATTACCTGGGCCACCTCACTTTATCCTCACCACCACCCTGTGAGGTAGAGATCATTGTCATCTCTGCTGTACAGATGAGGAAACAGGCTCAGAGAGGTGGTGCTACTTGCCTGAGGCCACACAGCCAAGAAACAGGGGAGCCCCTATCTCTCCACTTCTGTGACGATCCATATCCCCAGTTGTCTCCCCAAGTGGATGGTGAGCAACTCAAACAGGAATCTCTCCTAAGTCTTCCTTGTATCCCCAGAACCTAAAATAGCAGGGCAGGGCAGCAACAATGAAGGTGTGTTCGATGAAGGCATCTGTTAGTGGATTCCCACCTCCCGGCCTTCATCCCCACCTGGATTCCCACCTCCCAGCCTTTACCCCTTACCTGGATTCCCACCTCCGAGCTGGCCTCCCCCCCGGATGTCCTTCCACGTCGTGGGCAATCTCCACAACCTTCTTCAGGGAGGCCTTGGGCTTCCCCAAAATGCCTTTGTGCCTCTTTCCCCAGCTGCTTATTTGCACCAGATGAGGTGGACATTCCCAGGGGCCCAGGACCTGCCTCTCTCAGACCCTCCTCCAAGGGCCTATCCTCTGCTTCACAGGAAATGCTCATGGCTCAGCTGAATTGAACTCAGATTCAGTCTCATTTGGGCCCGTGACAAATCCCACCACTGGTGTCCGGAGTCCCAGCTTCCCGGAGGCACAGATCCCCATGTCCCTCCTGCACGGGGCCAGGGAAAGAACAGGGACTTGGGTCAGCCAGGCCTGGGCTCACATCCCCTCCTGCCACCAATGAGCTGAGTGACCACGGACAAGGCAGTTCATCCCTCAGGGCCCCAAACTCCCCTCCAGAAAAGTGGGAGCAGCAGTGCCCACCCGGGAGACAGAGTAAGGGCTGATGGGTCCAGCATGGGCACAGCCCTGCACAAAGTAGGCGCTCAGGAAATGTGAGCCCGCCTCCCCCGCAAAGGCGGGCAAACTGTAAGCTGCATTCAATTCAGAGCTGCTGAGTGAGTCCTTTATCCTGCAGCCTCCGAACCCCAGCCCCACCCCTCCCTCCAAACCCCCAGGCCCACCCCTCCCTCCAAGGCCCCAGCCCACCCCTGCCCTCCTCCTCCCAATGTAATGTGTGTGGTTTCTGTGGGGTTATTCCATTATTACATAGAATAAATCTTTCAGGATGTTTAAATTCCCATTTTTTTCCTAATTCACCTACATCCAAAGAGAAATGGCTGCCTTTAGCGAAGGTTGCACATTAAACACACAATATGGGACAGGAAGAGAAGGCAAGGCCCCGATTATGAGCAGGTACCATTCATTGGAGGAAATCACGGCGCTCTCCTTTCCAGAAGCACCAGCTCACCCAGGGCTGCGGAGCAGAGTGGCCGCACTCTTTTCCCCACTGCCTCAGAAATGCGTGATTTAGGCACTCCTGAGAGTGAAGACACCTGCCCAAGATCGCACCCAGCAGTAAGAGGTGGGGCCGGAACCTGAACCCAGCCTGTGGCTCCAAGGCCCCTGCTCCTGTCCTCACCCTCCTGCTCCCTGGGAATGGGGCGGGGGGGTGGCCCACGGGGGGTGGTTTGTAAAGGTAAAGGTGAGCAGAAAAATCAGCCCAATCCAGGCACACACCCACTTGACTTTGGGTTCAACCTGCTCCTCCGGTCATTTGCATATATTTGCATGCCGTGGCTCCAGTATAGGCAATAATCAATTAAGTAGTGCAACCAGCCAATGGGCATTTAGCTGCTGAATGCTCTCAAACCGCTGTAACACACAGAATGGATTTTGGACATGATCCACCTCATCACCTCCTGGGTCAACAGAGCCACCCCTGAACTAGGCCCAGTCCCCACCCTCAGCCCCCCTGGTCAGAAGGGAGACACTCAAGGGAAAAGGACTCCTTCGTTTTCTGGAATAAAGAGTCTGCTGTTTTGTGTTCTTATGCCATAATACACCTTGTGAAAAAGAGGGCCGGGAGTAGCAAGATGGACGGCAGGCCCCTGTTCCCTGCAGACTCACTGCAGGCACGGCCTTCTCCCACCGGAGCTCACGGGTGCGCAGACACCACTCACCGTTGGTGAAAGGACCTGCCCGGGCAGAGCGAGGGCAACTGGTCTGGTGCAGGTCACACAGAGACCGCTGAGCGGTAACCAGCTCCCTTCCTGATCGGATGGCCCAACCAACACCGCAGGGTCCACCCATTAATGGGTCACTCTGTTCCCGAGTGACTAGGGTGGAGGAGGAGACAGGGTGGGGATCTGGTGCCATGCTACCCAAATGAAGTCACGTCCTAGATCCTTACAATCCCCAGCACTGATAAGTGATGAGGAAGTGATGCCCGCTTTTCTGCCAGCCCCAAGGCTAGAGTCACTTCCAGGAGGCCAACTGTCTGCCCACAAGCTAGTGAAAGGCTGGAGGGCAAGGCTGAGCATGCCGGGATGCATGAATGAATTAATGCACAGAGGAGTGGAGGCACACGTGAACTGATGTGAATGAATGAATGAATGGGGAGAGTGGGCGGTGGCAAGAATAAATGAATGCGCTGGGCAAACGACAGTATGGATTACTCACACAAGGAAGCAAGCCTACCCGATCAAGCAAGGCTAGAGCTCACACTGGCTGTATTCCCACTCTCCTTTCTTCAGAGGAGAGGGAACTAAAGCACAGAGAGGTTAGCAACCTGCCTGAGGTCACACAGCTAGTCTGAGGTAGTCCAGCCATAGGGCCTACACTTCCAGCTGTGCTGGGGCTAGCATCGGGGACGAGGCTCGTCAGAACTGCCTCCCCATCACACCCCACCGCACCCCCAGCCGACATTCAAAACAACCCAGTGAAACCCAGCGCCCTGTCAAAATGGCGCTTGGTTTCACTGTCCAATCATTCTTGTTGTTGTTGGCTGGGGTTGGGCTGGAAGCAGATCTTGCCTTTTCCGTGATTGTTTCGTGGTTTTCAACGTGCTCGACTTCCTGCCTCCGCAGTGCTGGAGGGGGAGCATGACGCCTGGCAGGCTGCAGATGGCTCGCCTTCACCTGGGCAGGGCACCGAAGGAAGGGTGTCTGCCAAGAGGTGTCCTGGCGTGCGCCTCCCACAAGCCCACCGCCCTCAGAAGTCATTGTGTTTTTAGCCGGGAGATGGTTGAGCTTCTGTCTTGGTGTCTGTGTTACTTGTTCTACCGATTCAGCATTCTGAGATGGATGTGGGAGGGCAGGGATTGGGGCCAGGGAGAGAGGGACGGGTGGGTCACATGAGGACAGATTTAGGCTCAGCATCAGCAGCCAAATCTGCTCAACAGTGAGACAAGTTTCCCTGGCAAATGATGAGCTCCCCGTCCCTGGAAGTGTTCAAGTTATTACAGGACAGCAGAGAGGGCTTCCTATATGACAGGAGGCAGTTGGACTAAGGCCCTTTCCTGTGCTAATATCCTGATTCCAAGACTTCGATTTCAATTCGCAGCCTCTCTGACTGCTTCTATGTTGTTCCAAGTCTTTTGTAGAGATTCCTAAATCCTGAGATTCTGCGGGCCTAGGAGACCATGAATGCATCTATGATCTTATAATTCTAGGATTCTGTATAAAGACAAGATGCTCAGACCTTGCAGTTCAAAGATTCTCTAAAGCGCATCTTTGAATCTGTGAAAAATATCCTAATTCCAAGATTCTGTGCATCTCGGATGCTATGAATGGTACTGACATCCACAAATGCTCCCGCTGTACGAGGAAAGGGATGGGCTGCTCACATTTCAGTATCTGTAGAAGGAGGGAATTCAGTGGTTTATCTCCAGGGACCTCTCGGCTCTAAGAAGTGGCGTCCCTGGGAGTTTGCCTTCTGTTCCCCCTCTCTCCCAGCCTCCCCTGGCTCACCCCAGCCTCTCCCTCAGTGTTGAATGACACATCCATGAGTCCCCACCCCTCTGTCCCCCGCCCACCCCACCACAGCCTGGGTAACCTGCCAACAGAGAGGGACCCCTCCCTTGGTCCCTGACACTAGTCTGAAAATGCTTGTATGGATTGTCCTATACACTCTTCCCTTGGGGACCACCCCCCAGCTTGGAGAACAGGGCTGGGGTACCCTCCAGCTTCTCTCTCCCTGCCCGTCCCCAGCCCCCCGACCCAGGGAGGAAGGTGTGGGCTGCACCCCCCACTGCTCTGCCAGGGGAACCTTCTCGGTGGGAGGGTGTCACCTGCCATATCCCAGGTAAGGTCACCACAGGGATGCCTGGTCCCAGCTAACACTGCAGGGATTTTTTTTTTCCTTGAGAATTATGACAATAGTAGGGACAGAGCCTTTGGAGGCCAAGTAGAATTTTTCTGGTGTGGCTTACTCAAAATAATCAGCTTAGGGAGCAAGAAGGTAGGAGCCCCCTTGCATTTCAGTTCTGTTTGTTGTTCCTGATGCACACGCCCTGCTCCATCACGGAGTCTCTCCCAGATTCACTGTTAATCTGGGGTGCTCTCAGTGGGCTCTGAGCAACGGCTGCCCTGTGGGTTCAGCTGGGTTTCTCTGGAAAGGAACTGGATCCAGGGAGGGAAGAAGTGGAGAGTAGGCCGGCAGGGCTGGAATTCTGGAGGAGGCTGGATTTGCACTCAGTCCTCCAGGATGGCCCAGGGGCTGCTCCCCACCCACCAGACCTCCGCAGGAAAGCTGGGGTCCCCGGGCACCTGCGGCAGAGGGAACCCCGGAGCCCAGAGCCTGGCAGACTTGGCCATGGAGGAGAAGAACAGGGCTGCTGGGGGTTAAACCTCCCTCAGCCAGGGACTGATTTCCACACGGGAGGAGGAACATTCGCTGGCGGCCAGGCAGCCAGGGTACCACCAACCCGCTTCCTGTGAACTTGGGGTTCAGGGGGCATCACTGGCCGCGGCTGCCTGGCCTCCTCTGGCCAGATAGAAATGGAGGGGAGACCTGCACCCACCCAGGCTAAAGCAGGACAGGCCTTTGGCTCAAGGACCAGACAACAGGTCCCCTCGGGGTGGGAAGATGCTTGGGAAGCCAGAGTCATCGGGGGCCGGCCCAGAACCGCGCGGCCGCATTCCCGCTCCGGCCCGTGTGCCACTTTGTGCCCAGGAGCTCGGGTCGCTGCTATAGTAAACGCACACACAGCCAGGGTGACACAGGTGGGTCCGGGGCAGGGCTGAAGGGAGAGACACAGGGCTGAGGAGCTGAGGGAGGGGCTGGCCTGGGAGAGAAGGGGGAGGGGGAGGGCGGCAAGTTGTGCGTGGAGCCCCCACTCCTCTCCGGGCCCTGGGTGGGTGCGTCGCATACTTTACCTTATGTAACCCTCACAACAGCCCTGGAAACCTCTGTTAATGTCCCATTTTTCAGATGAGAAAACTAATGTCCAAGGTGATCCAACACACCCAAGTCACCAGCTTTTCAGTGACAGGGCCAGGATCCCCACTCGGGCCTGTCTGGCTCCAAAGCACATGATTTTCCTTGTGCCTAAGCAACACGGACGTGAAATAACCAGTCACCACAGGCTCCATCAGGCACAGAGCACAGGGCTCAGGGCAATAGGTATAAGCTCGAGGAAGGGCCCCACACTGACAGTGGAGAAACATGCTCAAACCATGGCCCCCTCACCTCCTAGATGTATGCCTTGGACCTCTCTCAGCCTCAGTGTCCCTATCTGTAAAATGGCAGTGATGATCCTACCTGTGGGGGGTTAGAATGTGTGAGGATTAGAGTGATGCCTATGTGCCTGGCACATAGTGGGCCGTCAATAAATGTGAGGTGAGGCAGGAAGTGAGCTCTCTGCAGGCTTCTTCCTTCCCTGGAGATCTGGTCTGACTCTGTGCATCCATCCACCCATCTACCCACCCATCCATCCATCCACCCACTTACCCACCCACCTCACCCACCCATCCAGCCAGCCACCTCATTGACCCATCCATCCATCATCCAACCATCCATCCATCCATCCATCCATCCATGACCCATACGGCCATCCAATCATCCTCTTGCTGATTCATAGCAGGAACCTAGAACCTCTTTGGACAGGGATTAGAGGGAGACACTGTCACTGATTTCTGACAGACCTTCTAGCCCAGTGAGAGTAGCCACAAGCACAAGGATGACTGCTGGCTAGGGCCAGAACAGAGGCCTGGTGGAGCCCCAAGGAAGCACTAAGGAGGGAGCAGACTTTACCTGGGGGAGTCAGGAAGGACCAGAGGAGAGAGTGCCTAAGTGATCACCAGCCTCAGCAGAGCAGGAAGGGCATTCAGGGCAGGGGCACAGCATATGCCAAAGAAAGGAGGGACAGAAGAGCCTGTGTTAGGAAGAAGCAGGGAGAAGACAGAGCCTGAAAGAAGGCAGGGCCAGACTCTGAGAAGCCTTGAATTCCAGGCTAAGAGAGCTGAACTTAAACAGTTAGGAGCCACTGAAAGTTCTTGAGCTGGGGCATGACAGGATAAAGTTCACACATTAGAAAGCACCCTCCAACAGCTTTGAGCTGGACATGAGTCAGGGGACAAGCTGGGAGGCAGGTGCATGTCCTGGGCCCAGTGCTTCAGGGCCCTCCTCACAGCAGGTTTCTTGGCACACAGGGACACAACAAGTTCAAATATCAGGTGGGGGCCAGCCTGGACAATGGCCCATGGTCAGTCCCACCCAGAGCCCAGCCCATGACCCAGCGGACAAATGCACACCTCACTCACCCCCACAAAGCCCAAGAGGATCCTGGAGTCAGCCCTCAGCCTCCATCTGCCCCCCAGGCCTCATCACCAAGGGGATGATTTCAGCCCCTAGCCCCTCCTCATGCTCCCCTCCCACTCCCCTGTCCTTAGCAGCAGGTGGCCTCACTTCCTCTATCCAGAAAAAATCCAAGGCTCAAAATAGGAACTCCCTAGAATCCCTGACACCAAATACCCAAACCTTCCCACACTCACAAGGCCCTCCTCCCCTTCCTCCTGAAGATGGAGACCCCATTCCCTCCTTCTGTCTGCAGCCCAGACCTGCTCCAACCAGCCCCTCCCATCCCCAATCTGTGCACGGGGAGAGGGAGGAACAGTTTTAATCTCTTTATCGATTTATCTGTCCATTCAAGTCTCTCTCACCTTACAACAAACATGCAAACCTGAACTTGATGTTCCCACTAGCCATCACCCTCTTTCTCCTCCCAGTCCTGGGAACTTCCTAAATCAGCCGTGGATGCTGGTTGCCTCCCCACACACATTCTGGGGCCTGCCGCAGTCCCCATGCATTCCCCAGGGCACTGCCCTTGTAAAGGCCACTCTGACCTTCACACCTCCAGCCTGCATTGCAGCCACTGCCACCTGACTGGTCTCTTCCCCCCCAACTTCAGCCCTGTCCATACCCATGCAGTGGCCAGAGGGACCTTTAAATCCAAATTTACTCATGTCCCTCCCCTGTCCACACCAGGGACAGCAACTGTCACAATCAAGAGAGCATCCCAACTCCCCATCATGGCTCTGCTGTCCCTGCCACCATTTACTGGATAGGTGGATGGATGGATGCATGGATGGATGGACAATGGGTGGATGGGTGGATGGTGGATGATTGGTGGATGGATGGATGATGGATGGTTGCATGGATGGATGGACAATGGGTGGATGGGTGGATGGATGGATGATGGGTGGATGCTGAATGGACAGACAGATAGATGGATGATGAATGGGTGGACAGATAAGTATATCCAGAATAACACATCTAGCACTCAGAGCTGGTTCTGACCACTCCACCCCCCAACCCCGGATTTCACCAAACTGTCCCTGTCCATCCAGCAGATCTTCACTCCACTGGAGGACGAACTCACACAGGATGAAGCCCTACTGTTCTGGGGACTTGACCTGCCTTTTCTTGTTGCTTCCCACAGCCACACCCCTGTGAGGTGAGTCTCTATTATCAGCCTATAGTCAGGGACATGGCAGCTCCAGGAAGCTGTGCTGCCCGCTAGCCGGTGGCCCAGCTGGACACACACCCAGGCCTGCCTGGCCTGGAGCTGGGAAGCGTGAGGAGGGCACCCCTGGTGGGGCTGTGGGCATGGGACTGGGCTGAGGATTGGGTGACAAGCTCTCTTCCCCCATGAAAGCCATCAGTCCCCACACCCAGAATGAGCCCCTGGTGAATAGGGACACTGATGCTAACAATAGTAAAAGCACCCGCCGCCACCAGAGCGGGGCGCTGACCCCGTGCCAGGCTGGGGCCAGCCCTCCACCTTTCTCACCCCATCTCACCCTCTCCCCAGCACCCCGCGCGCCACTGCTGCCCAGCCCACGTGACAGAGGAGCCAAGGGAGGCTTGCGGGGGAGCAGTGGCCTGCCCAAGGTCCCTTAGCCACAGGCAGAGCTAGGCCGGCCCCCACGGATCTCACACGGAGTTCACGGACCTCTTCGGCGCCCCCCAACTCGGGTGGTTTCTCTGGGCCTGTTGGGTTCTTTCCAGCTCCGCCTCCACCTGCACCGTGTGGACTCAAGTTCCCTTCAGATCGACTCGAAATAGGCTCTGTTTTCAATGTGCCTCACCCTGAGCCATAAAATCCATGAAATCAAGGGGTTCATGCATTAATTGCTTGTGGGGGGGGGTTCTGATACTCATTAAAATAAACACATGACTGGTGGAATATAAAATATAGTTTCTCTGTGCGCCACCGCAGTCACCTCTGACTCACCAGGAGCCAGTCCCCCTCCCTGGGAGGCGCCAGGCCTGCCTCCAGAGAGGCAGGGAGGAGCGGGGAGGGGGTGGCATCTGGGCGGGTGGACATGGCCTGGCCTCTCCCAGCCCAGCCCAGCACAGAGGTGGTTCTCTTTCTCCTGGGGAGGCCGCACCCTGCCTGTCACCCCAGCCTGGGCCTTGGCAAAGGAAACACCAGGGCAGCCGGAGGGGGCCTGGCTGACCACGGGCCCCTTGAGGGGAGGCCCCATGGGGAAGGCTGCGATGGGCCCAATGGTCCTCTGAGAATGGGGTGCATATGGGGGTGCTCACCACCTGTGCGCCCCACCAGTCCTGGCTCCTGGAGGAAGCCCCAGGCTTGGGACAGAATCCCTGGCTCTGCACCACCCACAGGAGAGGGGTTGGGAGGTGCTGGCTGTCCGTGGGCCAAGGGCTCCTGCCAGGAATGAAGGCAGGAAACTGCAAGGGAAAATCTGATACCAAGAAGAAGGGAAGTCTTTTCCCAAGTTGTGGCCACGTGCCCAAACAGCCAGCCGTGGGGGGAGGGAGGCGGCAGGCAGAGAGGCCTCCAGGTGCCAGTGGAGGCTGCAGGGTCCTGGAAGGATTTTCGCCCTCCCTGTAAGGGCCTGTGGCCAAGCTGGAGGGAGTCCAGAGGCAGAACCAGCGGGGCCAGATCCCAACCTACGAACTTCAAAGAGCACTTAGGGCAACAAGAAGATGTCCCCCTGGAGGAAGGAAGACTCAGGGGCCATGTGGCATAGACAGGCCTGGGTTCAAGACCCAGAACTTCTACTTGCCTCTGCAAGCCCCTTCTGCTCTCTGAGCCTCACTTTACCCAACCTGTAAAATGGGGATAGTCCTGTCATCCAAAGTAGCTACAAGGAATCTATGAGGTTAGTGCTATTAGGACAATGCTTAGCGCATAGTGAGCACTGATACATGTTAGCTATCCGTGGATTTATATTTCTAAGTTACTGTTTATAGGTATATAATATACTATATTATTATATAATAATTTTATTATATTATATTATAATTTAAAATTTATTATATATTTTTATATATTATATTTATATTTATTATTCACATGGTTATATTACATATTTACATATTTCATATCTGTATTATAATGCGTTATATATAAGTATATATAATATACTATCTGTACTGTAATATACTATAAATAACTATTTGTAAATTATTTATTACTATCACCACCGGAAGGCTATGGGACACAGAGGGAGCAGATATGTTCTGTGTGGCCTTCATATCACACTTTCATTCACTATATCTATTTACCAAGGCCCTGGGAAGCCCAGGTGAGCTCCTTCTGGAGCTTCCTTGAGCACAGGTGCCTTCTCAGGTGGGCACCTTAGAAAGGACAGCACTGGGGAAGCTGGTAGGCTGCTGGAGTGGCAAGTTCGTTCACCTGGACCAGGTGCCCACTGCGTGCCCGCCCAGCCCGAGCCCCCAGCGGTGCAGAGGCGCGGGGAGTGAAGGACTCGCCAAGGTCACACAGACCTGAGTGCGGAGCCCCACTTCATACCCAGGTCTGGACACAGGCGGTCCCCCTGCAGACCCCACACTCCCGGTCACCACCACTGGGTAGGACAGCCACTTGCACTTTGGGGGGAGGCAGACGGGAAGGAGCTACTTCAGGCAACGCGAACCTGAGGGGCAATGGGAGTGGACACATTCTGACCCGTGGGGAGGTTTGCCATGAGGGAGGGGGTGCTGTCTCCTCCTTGAAGCCCTGGTGGGAAACCTGCAGCCGAGGGGGCAACCGGGCCCAAACCCCGGCACAGATGGGGTTTCTGTCCAGAGCCCCGACCACCCCTCACCCCGCGCCCGGTGTCTCATTCCAGTCCACCCCAGGTGGGAATTGTTCTCCCCATTTCCTCGGTGAGCAAACTGAGACCAGAGGGGCAGTCACATGCCCCAAGTCACACAGCATGTCTGCGACAGCCCGGGCCTCACCCCAGCTCTTTGGATTGTCCAGGGTGCCAGAGGAGCCTTTTGGGGACCCCTCCATCATGTCTATTTCGGGGTCTCTAATATCCCCCTTCCCCCCACTCTGGCTTGAAGACTCTTCTACCCTGACATAAGGACAAAAGACCTGGCCATTGCCCATAGGAACAAGAGAGGGGAGGGCAGCAGGAAGACGCCCCTCAGGGTGTTCCTACCTAGCCCCCCGCCCAGTCCCCAACATCCAGGTCTGAGCTGCCACCCCTAGCCCAGCAGAGCCCGGGACAGGCCCTGGGAGACCAGAGCTGCATCCAGCCCAGGCCCCTCACGGGACATGTCAGGGTGAGGGATATGAGAACATAGCCGGCTGGAGCCGGGAGAGAGCAACCATCTTGGGGGAGACCCCCACCCACGCTCTGCCCCTGGAGACGGGTTGCTGTCTCCTTGGGAACCTTTGTATGTGGCAGGGAGGGGGCAGTTTGAAAGGATTAGATCGTGGGCTACTGAGTGCCACAAGTGACAGGAACTAGCCCAGCTCACAGTGACTGTTGCAGAACCCCATCCCCCAGCCTGGCTGGCCATCTCATTCCTGGGCCGATGCTGCCATCCTGTGGCCAGATTCCTCCCTAGCAGCCTCAGGCCACTATCTGATACCTCAACCTCAAGATTCAAGGCAGTCCTTGAGATCATCTTACCCAGTGTCAGGGGTCCATTTCACAGATGGGGAAACTCGGTCACCCAGGTAACAGCAAAGGGTAAGTGAAAATAGTAGGAAATTTGGAATTCAACAGCCCTGGGCAACAGCCAAACTATATAGGTCTTAGGGTGTCCAAGTAAGTCTGAATTTTATCTTGGAGACAAAAGAGAGCCAGAGAAGGATCTTGAGCAAGGGTGTGACCTGATCAGATGTGCACTGTAGGACCATCACTCTGATATCAGTATGCAGAATGGACTAAAGAACAAGGCAGGAAGGCCAGTTAACCTGCTATGGTCCCAACCTGTAGAGAAAAGACTAGAACCCCCCTTCATCACAGTGAGTCTGAACCTCAGAGAGGCAATGTTCTGGAAAGAGTCCTGACTTTGCAGCCAGAGAGTCCAGGGTTCAAACCCCAGCCCTGCCACTTACTGGCTGTGTGGCACTTTATATCTGGCAGCCTTGGTTTCTCCGTTTGCAAAACAAATTTATTCACAACATCACTGAGAAGTTTGAATTCAAAATTGTGTGTGTAACAGCTCACATCTAGTGGATGATCAAAAAGAAAAGGTAACTCAGTGGGGGTCCTAAAACTGATTGTGACCCCAAGAGCAGAGACGGCCCCTCCCCACGCCAACCAAGCCTCGTGTGCACCGCACTCCCGAGCCCCCCCGACGGTGACTGAGCTGCCCAGCCACTCAGCAGCTCCAGAGGAGGCAGGCCTAACCCGGGCAGCAGGAAGCCTCTGCGCAGCTACTGTCTCCTATCATATTAACTGCATTTGCATCCGGAACAGATGGGGTGTTGGGACTACACCCCCCCATCACCACCACCATTTTTCACAGAGCATTGATCCAGGAGAAAATCGTGTAATTAAAAGAAGAGAAATGCAAAACAATCCCCTTAGCGGACTGTGCCATCTTCCCTCCCTTGTAAATCCGTTAATGAACTGTAATTGCAAAGACAAGCCCGTTATTGAAACCTGGTAACCAATTCACTGTGGGGCCAAGGGACTCCCATTGTAATCCAAGACCTGGGGAAAGACAGGGGGGAAAAAATCCTAATTAGTTTAGTCCTGTTTATCTATACACAAATCAAAACAACAAAAATATCGATTACAAAGTAACCTGCCATCTGCCAATAGACTAATGGGTGCCCTGGGGAGACGCTGGTTTTCCTTCTTCGTGGGACTTGTTTATAACCTTCTGTTAATCAAACGGAGAGCAGGGAAAGATGCGGGAATTACATGGAGAGGGTGGGTTGCCTGGGGACCTGCAACCGACGTGGGGAGAATCAAGATGAGTTTGGCAGGAGTTGGGGTTTGGAAGACCCCAAGATGCCGGCCCTCACCTTCCTCAGAGCCCGGCGATGTGGTCCCCCCTTCCCCATACAGGGAAGAATGGGATCCACAGGATCTATTCCAGCTGGGATCTAAATAAAACCCCGGCTCTGCCTACCTGTTGGGGATATGGGGTGGTTCTGCTCAGCCTGCACCCAGACCCTGGATCTGATTACACATCCCTCCTTCTCCTGGAGGAACCACTCAGTCTTCTTAGTCCTGGGGCGTCCTGTGTGCCTGATCCATCCGTCACCCAGGGACAAGCAGAGCCCAGCCTGGCCAGTCCGAGCCTTGCATCACCCTGGCCACAGTGATTTTCAAGGGTGGGCACTTGAGCCAAGGAGGCTGAAGGCTGTGAACTCAGAGCTGGGGGGCATGGGGCCATCTTGAGATGAGGGTCTGGCTGGACATGAGGTCACCAGGGTGGAGACCAGTCAAGAGTGGAGAGAGCCAGTGGTGCCTGGGTGGCTCAGTCAGTTGGGCGTCTGCCTTCAGCTCAGGTCATGATCCCAGGGTCCTGGGATCGAGTCCCACATCGGGCTCCCTGCCCAGCAGGGAGTCTGCTTCTCCCTCTCCCCCTACTTGTGCTCTCTCTCTCTCAAATAAATAAATAAAAATCTTTAAAATTAAAAAAAAAGAGGGGAGAGAGCCGGAGGCCCAAAGACGCCCCCGAGCCCAACGCCTCTGCCAGCACCCTCCATCACGGGGATCCCATCAACTCCCTTCTCGTGCTGACACTGGTTGGTGTGGTATTTCTGTCACTTGCAACCGAGCCCTAACTCAGACCGTTCTGAGCCACAGTGCCGGCCGGCTGGTCTCCAGGTGGTTGACCTGCCCTGCTTCTCCTGCCGGCCTCCCTGGGACTCCCCCCTCCTGCCATGGGATGGCTTGGGCGGCACTGTTGGAAACAGGAAGCAACCTTCTCCCACTCAAAAATGGGCGAGTTCTGGGCACATACCCCCTTCCATTTGTTCCTTTCTTGGAAAATCCTGAGGCTCAGCCCCAGAGGTCCCAGATTCCCAACCCACCCCAGCTCGGCCTCGACCAGGGCCTGAGCCAGGCCAACAACAGCCTCAGGCCTGCCAGTTCTAAGCCCCTGGGTGCTGATCAGTCTCCCCATCCAGCACGTTCTCCAACCCCCAGCCTCCTTGGCAAGGCGCTCACTCCCTGCCTGGCTCCCACCAGCCCCTCCGTGGGGGTCCAACTCTGCCCCTTCTGCCTGGGGCTCCTGGGTCCAGCTCCAGGCTCCTCTAGGACGAGGTCCGCCCTCTGCCAAACTCTGAGCCTGCCGGCCACCTGGGAGGAGGACAGAGGAAGAGACCAGCCACTGGGACTTTCCAAGGGCCTACTATGTGCCCACGGCTTAACACTCGTCATAGGCGGCAAAGCTAAGTTTGTGCTGCTCTTAAGAAAGGCCTGAGCTTTGGGTCAACCCAGGAATCAGTGCCCGCACTGACTTGAACAATCTCATCACCTGTAAAACAGGTCACACTAATGCTATCACACAGGGTCACTGGAAGGATTTGCCGGGGTCCTCAGGGCCACCGTCCCGAGGAGTTTCTCCCCTCTCCCTGCAAGTAAGGATGTCACTGCTTCACGGTGACAGGGAGGTCAGCCGCCCTGCACAAGACCCAGCAGGGCCAGCCTCCAGGTCACCGCACCTCCGTGGGTGTGTGAGAGGGAGGTTTCGGTCCCTGCACATCCCGGCTGAGGTCCCTTCACAGCCCGCCTCGCACCCCATCGAGTGTTTGTGGGGAAAAACATGAGCCGCATTTCTAATCAGAGTTCTATCCTACTTTCTAATCACATCACCTCGTTTCCTAAAACCCTCCCGTGCCTTCACACCACCCTGCAGGTGCAGTCCCCGCCTCCTCTGGTCCTAGGCCTACACCCTGGACCCCGCCACAGGCAGCTGCATCCAGGCTCTAGGAGGGCCGCACACCTTCCTCCTCAGGGCCCTCGCACACGCCGTTCCCTCCACTTGACGCACTCTTCCCCAGCCCCCTTTACCTCCCTAACTCCCAAAGTGCCTTCAGATTCGGCCTCCAGGAAGCCTCCTCCACCTCCTCACAGCTGGGGAAGCCCCTCTGTTGTATGCCCCTGTGGCACACCCCAAGTCCTAGGCCCGCCACCACAGCTGGGCTCCCTGTGAGGCTTTCTGTCCAATGTCTGCCTGCCCCTCTAGGCTGGGAGCACCACGAGGCCAGAAACCACTGGGCATTTTCTATTTCATCCCGAATGCCTCGTGTGTGCTTTGGCCTCTGGCAATGCTCAGTAAATGGGGAAGGAAGGAAAAAACGAGGGGAGGGTGACTTCATTGTCCCCTGCCCCTCCCTCCCAGTCATGTGCCCCTTTTCAGCCGCCCCCCCACACACCCCTCACCTTCCAGACTTCCCCTGCAGGGGCAGCGCCCGGGCCCCCTGCTAAGCCACCTCTGCCGTCTCCTCCAGGGAGCCCTCCGGGGCTGGCCACAACCATGCCAAGCCCCCCGCCCCCCGTCTGGGTGCCCTCAGCACCAACACTGTGAGGAGGGTGCTGTTGCCCTGTTTACTGTCGAGGAAGCTGAGGTCGGAGGGCAAAGGAGTCTGTCCAAGGCAAGGGGGCCTGGGGGTCTCACACCAGGACTGTTGGCCCCCAAATTGCTAACCCCTCCGCTGTCACCTCCCCATGGGATAGTTCCTGGGAGCTCGGAGCCTGATGCTTGGTCTCTGCCAGGCCAGACAGGCGCCCCCCGGGGCATGCTTCTCTCTCGTCTGACTTCATCAAGGAAGTAATGACAGCCCTCGGGCTCTGAGTGACACGGTGCGTCCCTCGGGAGATTCTCCTTGTTGACTGCTCGTTTCTGGATCCTCTCTCCATTCAACAGATGAAGAACTAAGGCCCACAGGGAGAAGGGATGGCTTGTCCATGCTCACACAGCAAGAAACACACCGAGGCTGGGACGTCAGCCCCGGAGCGCAGGGGCTTGTGCCGTTTCTGGGCTCGTTCTACTCCTGGTGTCTGGACGAGGGCCTGGCACAGGTGCTGGACAATCCCTGGCCGCAGGACGAAGTGGTGGAGGTGGCTGGCTGTCCCCAGAAGCTCGCAGGCTCACGCCGCCCTCCGCGCCTCGCCTCCCTGAGCCGCGGCACACCCATGTGCTGGCACCCTTCCGAGCAGAGGCAGGGCTGTCCTTGTCTTTGCCTCCTGGTGGAGCTGGGGGGTCGGTGCCAGCCAACGTGACGCAGGTGGGCCAGAGCCACGGTGCACACTCTGGTCTCCCAGCGGGTAACAGGTGCCCCGGGTGGTACAGCCGCTGGAGACCAGGTGGCTGCAGTGTCCCGAGGGACACTGGCCCCAGATGGGAACAAGGGAGGTGCTCAGTCACCGACAGGCTTGGATGTGTCCCTGAGTCTGGGAAACCACCCCCTAGAAGGCAGCAATGATGCCAACCCCACTCTGGGTGCCAAGTGTGGGCGGGCCCGGTGCTGGGTGCCCCCACCCACCTCATTGACACCCCGCAGTGCCTGAGAGGTGGTGCCAGAATCCTTTGCCTTGGATGTAGGTGGGGGACCCAGAGGGGTGAAGGGCCCCCACCAAGTTACCAGGCAGCTGAGGCATGGTCCTGGAACCCAGGATGGCCCCAGAACTGAGGAGCAAGAATGAGGACACCAAGGCCACCACATGGGTCGGAGACAGAGGTGAAAGATCGGCTGAGTCAGGGCTCTCACATTGCATGGAACAGAAATGGGCTCAGCCACGTACATCTCACTTCAGCGCGAGGGTTTCCTGGGTATCACGAACGGTCAAGGCAGGAGTGTAGCCAGAATGGGACACGAGAGAGTGCCCCCCTGCGGCAGATGAAAAGTGGCCGCCAATTCTTCGTTGCTCTCTCCCCATGGAGAATTGGAGTGTACCTCCCCACCCCTTGCGTTTGGGCTGGCCTGAAACTGCTTTCATCAAGAAAATGCAGCAAAAGTCACGCCATGCCAATGTGGGGCCCCAGACCTAAAAAGCTTTCAGAAGCCCTGGGCTGCCAGGTAAGAAGTCTGGCTCCCCCGCCGGAGAGCCCCTGGGGACATACGTGGAGAGAGAAGTAAAGAGAGGCCGGGCCTTGCAGCCCCGTCTCCCCCCGCAATGGTCACATCAGGGGGCTCTGGCGCAGGTGAGTGGGCCATGCTGGAGGCTCCAGCCTAGTCGAGACCCACACGAGTGTGACCCCAGCCGACTCCACATGGAGCAGAAGAACCACCCCTCAAAGCCCAGCCAACGCACAGAACCATGCCAGTAACAGGTGGTTGTTTTGAGCCACTGAGTTTTGGTGGGTGCAGGGGTGTAATTCCGCCTGCTTAAACTGCCTCTAAGGAAGACCTCTCAGGATGGTCTGAGTCTCTCGTAAAAGCCTTTTACGGGCTCTCAACTGTGACTCTAGTAGTAACACTAAAAATGCCCCATGATGCAGGAATGAGTTCAGCAAATCACCCAAGCTCCCACTCTGGGAGACGAGGGATTGAGATTGCAGGGGGCACTGCTCCAGACGGGCCTGGGCGAGGCTGGCAGACCCCAGGTAGGCCTGAGGGGACATGGGGGTCAGGACACTTTCTCATGTGCCATCCCTGAGGTGGGGGGCTGCTGCCATCTGTGCTGGGATGGAGGCGAAGCTGCTGACGCCCAAGGAGGGAACAGAGAGGACTCCAACATGGATGTGGGGCTGGGGGGGGCACCTGGGGCCAGGGCCGGTGCAGCTGGGACCCTCCCAGCATCTCTAACTCACGCACATACACTCAGCCCATAGGCTCCTGTTACAACTTAAACCCACTCTTTTTCCCCAGCTGGGTGAGGGTGATAGGGCACTCTACTCTACTGTAAGTCTCTTAAGGGCAGGGACTGTGTCTGTCTCGTAGGCGACCATCTTCCCACTGCCTGCCATGGGCCTGTGCTCTGTGTTTGTCATCTGCATGCATGCATGCTTGAATGAATGAATGCCTGAATCGGCCTATCTGCTGTCATGGCTCTTCTTTTTCTTTGATGTCTTGCAGTCCTAGATACAAGTCCTATCTCTCCAGCTGATGCTTTGCTGAGCAAGTCATCTGAACACCCAGACACAGCTTTCCCGTGTGTATAATGAGGGCGTCTCAAGTCCACTGTGGGCAGGGCTGCTGGAGAAGGAAGGGAGAGCCTGTAAGGGCAGGACGACCGCACGCTGGATTTGGGGTAGCGGCCTTCACCACTGTTCCCACCACTGTTGCCACCCTGCAGGGGCCCCCTGCACCCGCCGCCCTCACCAGGCCTTCGTCCGGCTCCCCGAATGACCACACTGCCTCTGGCCCCATTCAGGGCTTAAGTTAAATCATATTTAATTGTTTTTCAGAAGGGAATAGAAAAATCAGGAAAGAGATTCACAGCACTCGCAGTCAAGAAAGGGTTAACTAAAAAAAAAAAAGGAATATATTAAGCTTTCAATTGAAAAAATGCAAACGCAGTCCCTCTCACACTCACCCCTGTGTTCTCACTCACACACACGCATCCCTGCTCTAGATACACACCTGCCCTCAGGCATGCACACACGCACACGCATGCTCCCAAACACAGCCACGCTCCTAACACATGTGCACATGCCCATGCACGCGCACACACACTCGCGCTCCCAGACACTGCCAGGCACCTAGCACACTCACACACACACCCAGCAGGGCTGGCAGGATGGTGGGGGAGACCTGGTGCCCTCAGGGCCTGCCCCTCCCCCCCTCACTGAAATGGCAAAGCTAGACTACACTCGGGGCTCTAGGGGACACACGCAGGACTCGGCAGGCTGTGCTTGCGGTGGGGAGAGAGAGAGGCCGTGGCGGGGACAGGCAGCCTCAGACGACTCTGTTCTCCAGGACGGCCAGCCGCTTACTCACAGCTTCCAGTGGACTCGCGGTTAAGGACAGGCGCAGGCTGACCAGAGCAGGGGGGTGATGGCTGTCCCACCTGCACTCGGGACCCCACTTCCTGTGTCCCCCACCTCCCAAGAGCCTCTCTTCCAGTGGGTTCTCTCACCCCATCTACAGCTTGCGTCCTCCCCAGTGTCACTGCCCTCAGAATGGTGCCTTCCCCAAAACGCACTAGTTACAGTGTGCCCTGAAGGCCCAGCCCTGCCCAGTGGCAGCTTCAGGCCTGCTGGGTCCCCCACCTGGGCCCCCACCCCGTCCTGACAGAGCCAGGGGAGTTGTTCCGGGCCCAGCCTCATCTGAGTAGAGACTGGTACTCTTCGTGTCACTGAGAGCCTGAGAAAAGGGGAGGCCACAGACTCCATGTTTTCCTGAGCATGGCTAGGACTCTGGATGTGTGTCCAGTCTCTAGATCTTGGCTTCTGCCTCAGTTTCTCTGTTTACCCTCTAGGAGCCTCTGCTTTTGACAGGATCAGTACCAAAGCCGGTGCCAGCCCATCTGTCCGGAGTCCAGCCTGTCTCCAGCAGGAGGCAGAGTCCCCACCTGGGACCCCACACACAAGGGGCGTGGCTCCCTCTCCCGCCCTGCAGTGCCCTGCCCCCTCCAATCCCCACCCCTCAATGGCCTCTGGGAAAGGATATGCTTCCTGGTCAGGGCCTGCAGCAACCCCTCCACTTTGGTCTGGAATTTCACAATGGACTCGCAGGCACACGGGTCCTCCTCTGGAGTGGGCAGGAAGTAGGGAAAGAGAAAGGGAAGGTGAGTGGTGGTGTGGCAGGGGGAGCGAGGAGCGGTCACAACCTAGGGCCAGGACTAGGGAGTCTTGGGGGAGTGCGGGGGGCCTGGGAGAGCTGAGAAGACAGAGACACGTGTAGGGTTCTGAGGCAGAACTCCCAGGAGTGACGGACGGGGAGACTCCGAATGTTCTCCAACCCCACAGAGCCCTGATAAAACCTCCAATACCAGCATCTCCGTGCTGGCCCCCACTGCATGCAGGGCACTGCTGCTAGGGGCCTCGAGGTTATCTTGGCGGCTTCATCCAACACTCTGGGTTGGAAGTCATTAATCATCCCATTTTACAAATAAAGAACCCGAGCAGTGAAACAACGGGATCCTGGCCAACAGCCAGTTCCTGCCAGAGCAAACGCACAAACTCAGGCATGTCTGACTCTGGAATCCATCCTCTCTACCACTGGGAGGATCAGGGAAGGCAGCAAGGTTCAAATCCTGGCGCCTCCGGTTATTAATGATTGTTCCACCCCTCTGGGCTTGGTTTTCCTGTCTGTAAAATGGGAATAATAATATTTCTACCAATTAGGATTGAATGATTTAATATTTGGAGAGTACTAACAACAGTGCCATTCATGTAATAAGCATTCAGCCTATGTTTGCTGGTTGCAAAAGTGAGACTGGCCAGCCCTCCTCCTGCTTCTGCCAACTCTTGTTGCCACCCCAGCTCCTGCTTCTCCCCACCCACATCCAGTTCCAGAATGGCTCCCCAGTCTCCCCCCGGAGCCCCACCCACCCCTCCCATCGATGCCATCCCTGGCCTCACTAACCCACGCAGATCTTATTCTGCAACCTCTTGCCAATCTGGTTGATGGTCTTGAAGTCAGCCGTGTAGAAGTAATGCTCTGCCACGGGCTCTGAGGCGATTTCCCTCAGCTCGTCCTCCACGGCGTTGCCCACACCCACAGCAAACATCTTAAAGCCTGCCAAGAGGAACAAGATGAGTGACAGTGGCCATTGGGACAGGCAGCTGCAGCTGAGCTTCCTGGGCAATGCCCAGGCGATCAACACCAGACACCTCCTGGTGGCAGCTTCTGGAATTACAGGCACAGTGCCTAGGACAAAGACCTTGAGGAAACCAACATTCACTGAGGTTCTACCCTATGTCAGACCCGTACTGATTCTCTGGACCGGGAGCTTCGTAACCTCATACACCCCATGATCATCCATCTGGTGGCTATTATTATCCTCATTAAATAGGTGTTAAAAACAGAGACTCCGGCTTGTCCCAAAGTGGGGTTGCCTTCCAACAGTTGGTGTGTTCTGGGGAACATTTGACTGGAAAATCTCCAAAGCCCACCTACAAAAGGACCATTGAAACAAGCTGCTTACTTTTCTGGGGCCTCCGTTTTCTCATCCCCGATAAGAAAGAGTTGGAGAAACCCATCCCTCCTCATTCACATTGAACTTGGGTTTAGGGCACTAGTAACAGACAACCTATAGTCGAGCTGTTCCCTAGGTACTCCTGGCCATTAGTGGTGTTCAGGATCCAGGCATCACCTACCAAGTTCCTTGGCTTTCTTGGCGGCATCGTTAATGTAGTCCTGGCTCCGGCCATCAGTGAAGACAATGCCCACCTTCTGGGCCCCAGGCCTAGCCCCACTGGACACAGCGAAGGAATTGTCAATGAGGTACTTGAGGGCAGCCCCGGTCATGGTGCCCTTCTCCATATATGACATGTTCCGCACAGCCGCCTTAATGTCCTTCTTCGTGTGGAAGCGGCCCAGCGGGAACTCCTGGCGCACAGAGCTCGAGTACTGCACTAGCCCCACCTGCGCCAGTTTGTCGGACACGTCCAGCGTGTCCACGATCTGATTGATGAACTTCTTCACCAGCTCAAAGTTCTCCGGCCGCACACTTTTGGATCCATCAATGAGGAAGACCAAGTCAGTGGCTGAACTGCCGCTGCTGCCGCTGCAGGCTAGGAAGGGTAGCAAGGAGAGGAGGTGAAGCTTAGGGACCAGTCGTTCACCCTGACCACTAGTCAGGAACCCATCACACACCAAACTCTGTACTGAGGATTATCCCAGCCCGTTTTGTCCTCAAAACTCCCTCTAGAAAGCCAAGGTTCCTGGCCTTGTTCTTTAGCGTTGGAAACTGAAGCTCCAAAAGCCATTAAATCATACAACTCAGAAGGAGTGGCACCAAGAGTTGAACTCAAGACTGTGTAACTCCTTCCACCATACTAAACCCACCACCCACCGTGACAAAGAGGGACAGAAGTCAGAAGGTAACTTTCTGCAGACACCAAGTTCTAGGAGGTATCTATCACCTTTGCAGATTGGTCCAGAAGCAAAGTGCAGAGAGGCTCGAATGGGCTTCCTAGAGAGTGGCCAAGCCGCCCCCCCCTCCCCACCCTCCCCAGGGCTTGCCTGTGTCCAGCCCACTGACCATTGCAGGTCTTGCCATCACTGTTCAAGGTGAAGCCCTCCCGACAGGTGCAGGTGTAGAAGCCCGGGGAGCTGAGGCACACCTGCTCACAGTCATGGTCTCCTGTGGCACACAGGTCTGACACCACTGTGGGGACAAGAAGACAACTCAGAATCTCACTGTCACAGGGCCTTGGACATCTCAGCCAGGGTGGCCCTTCAAACATTCAGGGAGACTGAGGCCGCCAACTGGGTGAGGTCTGAGCCCCAGACCCTCAGCCCAGGGCCGGAATCACTGGCCCGCCCCATGTTGACTCTCAGCCCCGCCTCCCGCCCTATTCAGCCCCGCCCCCTCGTCGACGCACCCCCGGCCCTGTCCATCCCCGTCCGGTCCCGCCCTGGCCCGCTCTCCATGCAGACTCAGTCCCGCCCTATCCAGCCCTCCGGTCCAGCCCCGCCCCGATAGACTCTCTAGCCACGCCCCCATCCCTCCCTGCCCCTGCCCTGGCCCCGCCCCGTGGCCCTATCCATCCCTGTCCGCCCCGCCCCGGTCCCACCCCCGATGCGGACTCAGTCCCGCCCCGATGCTCTCAGTCACGCCACGCCCCGTCCAGCCAGGCCCCCCGCTGCGGCCCCGCCCGGACGCCAGCACCCCCCACGCTCCGCCGAAGCGCCCCAGGCTTGTCCACCCCCTGCCCCTCCCGGCGCACCGCAGAAGGCCTCCTGGAACTTCTTGGACAGCTTCTCGATGACGCTGTAGCTCTCCACGTAGTCGACGTGCTCTTCCTGCGGCTCACTGGCGATCTGCCGCAGCGTGGCCTTGTCCACGCGGCCCACGCCGATGGCAAACAGCTCGATGCCGCTGGCCCGGGCCCGTGCAGACACGTCCCGCACGCTGTCCTGGGGCCTCCCGTCCGTCACCACGATGGCCACCTAAGACACGCGGGGTGCGTGTGAGGACCAGGTCTCCCTCCCGCGCTGGGCTGGGCAGCTCGGCCCTCCAGTAAGCCCCCGGGGCCACTGGCAGAAGAGGACCCTGAGGCCCGAGAGGCAGAGTGGCTTGCGCCGGTCACACAGCTAGTCCATGGCAGGTGGATCTGATTCCCCGCCAGGGTTTTGCCCCAGGGAGGAGAACCTGACTAGCAGAAGAGGAGACAGGTTTCCTCTGACTGAAAGACATGGCTGAGGTGTTCTCCCATCTGACTAGCGCCTGTGGGTGTCTCCCCTCTCGGGGAGGCAGCTCTGTGATGATCTGAGGGCAGGACCATGTCTCCCTCCTCAGACTGGGGCCTCCGAGGACAGGTCCCAGCAAGTGTGCCCGACACCGTGCAGTTCTGCCCTTTGGCCAGCAGAGGGCGGGCGAGGCTAAAGAACGGCGGTTCTGCCTCCAGTCTGGCCATCCTTCCCCTCCAGGCCCTGGAGTGGGGGCGGCCTTCCCACTTAGATGGCTCCGTGTTCTCCCTCCGTTCCCCAGGATGCTACATGCCCTTTCCGTAGGGGAGAACACTGTCTGCTCCCCTCCCCACAAGGCTCCCCTGTTTGTGCCCTGGGAAGGGAGACAGAGGGGACCCTGGCGCTAGGCCTAGCCCTCACCAACCCGACCTGAGCTGAGCCTGCCCTGAAGCCAGGGTCCTCACAGCGCCTCTCTGCTTCTGACCTGGGTCTGCTTCTGATTCCTGGGTCCCCACCCTCGGACCCCGGTCCCCAAACCCCTGTCTTAGTGACCTGTAGTATGGTGGTTGGAAATGCGGCTCACCCTCCTGAGTCATCTAATGAGATGACTCATGGTCCGAGGCCAGGAAGGGGAAAGATTATTTTTCATATCACTGCCCGGGACCCCCTGGGGAGTGATCTTGCACCATCCCTTCCCCACCAGAGGCCGAGGCTCACCTAGCTGAGACTGTCCACAGCCACAGGCTGCCACATTCCCCCGAGACCCACTGCCTTCTGCAGCCCCGACTGTCCCCCTTTAATCCAGCCTTGGGACTTTGAACTCACCTTGTAGGGGCCTCCCACAGGTGGATTCCAGGCTGGACTCCCCAGGTCTGGGGGAGTTGGCACTCTGTCCTCACATGCCCATGCCAGGCCACTGGCCTGATGTGGACTGACACAAGTGACTGGGGGTGTGACAGCTACGGACGTCACCACCATCCCCTTCACCACCTCTCTCTTGTTAGGATCACCCCAGGTCACCACAGCCTCTCAAGGACCTCACGTCAGAGCTTGTAAAGGGCCCCCACAAAGGACAACCAACAGGCTGCCTAACAGGCCATTTCTTCGAGGGCTATAGTGGCCGGGATTGTGTGCTATTATCTCTAGACATCCCTACCACTTACTAACTGGGCAAGACACTTAAGCCTCCCATGCCTCAGTTTCCTCATCTGTAAAATGAGGATACCACCTCCAAGCAAGTTTGCATTCCTTCGGCGCTCATGTGTCAGGCATGTCCTGCATGGGGGTAAGAAAATACGGCCCAGGCCGAGGCCCTGGGCAGGTAAAGGGTGACTCCTTGGGGCCGTTGAGGGCTATGAAGGGGAGATGTGGGCGTCTGTGGGCAGACCACTGCGGAAGAGAACACCTGACCAGCCTCGCAGGCCCTGGGCTGAGTCCTGGGAAATCCCGCTGTGGGGACCAGGTCTGTGAAGTCCTCGGCACCCGGCCTGGAGTCCGTACTGACGTTGGCTTGCGGCGCATCATCTCATTTTTCTGAACCCCTGCCCTCAGAGGCTGATTAAATAAAACCTGAGCTAACCCTTCCGTGGGGCTTGGTAGGGCCAGCACTGTTCTGAGCACTCTGTGTTACGGACTCACAGAGTCCTCCCGACAGCCCCTCGAGAAAGTTGGTTTACTGTGGTTTTATGGGTGAAGGGACTGAGACAAGGAGCTGCACGAGCTGCTCAGGGTGACACAGCCAGTCCGGGGAGTGGGGGGCGTCTGGACTGCCTCACCTGGCCTCAGGGAGCCAAGGTCCACCAAACTGAAATAATCGAGCTCTCACCAGACTGAGGTCCTGCGGTCAGAGGGTGGATAAAATGGGTTCACATCCCAGCTCTGCCACTTGGCTTCGTTGGGTCTAAGACACAACTGTGAGCCGGTTTGGAGAATCCTGCAGGCGGTTCACAGCAGGACGCTGGCGGGGAAGGGTGGGACACGTACCTTGCTGATGTCGGGGGACCTGGCACGACTCCCCTCGGTGTCGCTGAAGGCTTTGGTGATGGCGAACTGGATGGCCAGGCCGGTCATGGTCCCCGTGGACAGCGGCTGGATGCGGCGCACGGCCCGGAGCAGCGAGGCCTTGGAGCCGTGGGCCCACAGTGGGAACTCCTGCTTCACGGCGCTGGCATAGTTGACCACGCCCACCTGGGTGGCATTGGGCCCCACATCCAGCGACTCAATGACCTGGGACAAGAACACCTTCACCTTCTCGAACTCCACAGGCCGCACACTGCGCGAGCTGTCCACCACAAACACCAGGTCCGTGGGCCGGGTCCGGCAGAGCTGCCCTGCAAGGGGACGGGAGGGAGAGGGCCAAGAGCAAGGGCAAAGGTCAGGGGCTACTTAGACCGAGACTGGAGGCCTCCGGCAGTGTAGACTGAAGCTGAGCCAGGCCGGGTAGGTCCTTCTGTCAGCATGTGGACACCCGGGCAACCCACTTGCCAAAGGCCCCCACAGCTCAGCCCCGTGGGAAAGACAGAGGCTCAAATCTCAGCCTCGGCTAAAATTAACAAGTCAGGAAATGACAGATGTTGGCGGGGATGCGGAGAAAGGGGAATCCTCCTACACTGTTGGTGGGAATGCAAGCTGGTGCAGCCACTCTGGAAAACAGTATGGAGGTTCTTCAAAAAGTTGAAAATAGAGCTACCATACGACCCAGCAATTGCGCTACTGGGTATTTACCCCAAAGATACAAATGTAGGGATCTGAAGGGGTACGTGCACCCCGATGTTTATAGCAGCAATGTCCACAATAGCCGAACTGTGGAAAGAGCCTAGATGTCCATCGACAGATGAATGGATAAAGAAGATGTGGTATATATATACAATGGAATATTATGCAGCCATCAAAAAGAATGAGATCTTGCCATTTGCAATGACGTGGATGGAACTGGAGGGTATTATGCTGAGCGAAATAAGTCAATCAGAGAAAGACATGTATCATATGACCTCACTGATATGAGGAATTCTTAATCTCAGGAAACAAACTGAGATTAAGATTAAGGCTGGTGCCCAGCCCTGTCCTGGCACCCTGCACGCACTGCTGCTCAGCCCCGATGGATCCTGTAAAGAGGGGATTGTCAGCTCCCTGTACACACGAGGAAACTAAGCTCAGAGAGGGGCAGTGAGTTGCCCGAGGCTGAGATTTTTTTTTATTATGTTATGTTAATCACCATACATTACATCACTAGTTTTTGATGTAGTGTTCCACGATTCATTGTTTGCATATAACACCCAGTGCTCCATGCAGAACGTGCCTTCTTTAATACCCAGCACCAGGCTAACCCATCCTCCCACCCCCTCCCCTCTAGAGCCCTCAGTTCGTTTTTCAGAGTCCATAGTCTCTCATGGTTCATCTCCCCCTCCGATTTCCCCCCCTTCATTCTTCCCCTCCTGTTATCTTCTTCTTCTTCTTCTTTTTTTAACATATCCCTACAGAGGCACATCTTTCCAGACACCCCGGGTACCATGTGCTGGAAAGTGCATGGAGCTGGAATGAAGCAGAGTGGTGTTTGAATCCCGGCTCAGCCCCGCTGTGGCCCTGGGCAGCTCACTGCACCTTTAGGAGCCTCAGTTTCTCATCTGTCCTGTGGGGAGAATAAAGCTCACTGCTTGGTACTGTCACTGTCCTGGCCCTGCAGCCAGGAGGGGCTCAGTACAAAGGCCCTTCCCTCTGCGTCCCGGAACTGAGCAGAGCTGCTCCTAAGTGAGGATGCAGGAAGGCTCAGGAAAGGGAAGGGGTCCTGGGCCGTCCCAGCCCCCCAGCCACAGTGCCCTAGGTACCAGAGTTCCTCAAGGGACCTGAGAAATGACCTTGCAGCCGCTCTCTGGTCCCTACTAGTTAAGCTACAAATGGGTAAACTGAGGTCCACAGAGGGTGAGGGAATTAGCCACACCATGGAGCAGTGGATCGGGAACCAAGAGAAGGCCCTTCTCCAGCCTCAGTTTCCCCATCTGTACAGGATGAGCTGGGCATTCTGGGATTCAGTGCCCAAGGCTGAAGCTCTGGGAGTGGTACAGCAGGTAGGAGCCTACACCCAGGTATGCTGGAAGGGCTGGGGAAAGGGGGGTGGAGTCCTGGCCACCCCAGAGCTGCACTCAGCAGAGCGTGGGCTCGGCCCTGGGCTTGGTGCAGCTCCATCTTCTGTCCTCAGCGACCCACAAGACTGGCCCTGGCAGCATGCGTGGTCCCTGAGGGTGGCCTGGGAGCTGGGGAGGCCCAGGGAAGGCTCTGAGACTGCAGAGACAGGCCCACCCCTGTCCCTCAATGGAACAGACTGAGCGTCACCCCTGCTCTGGCCCTTACGCACGTCACCATTGCTGTCGGCCCCCGTGTCAGCCTGCTGCCACCCCTGCCTCCCCTACCCCCCCCCCGGCCCACCCCAGGATCCCACCTAACCTCTGCTCATCTCGGAGCCCAGCCCCCTGTCCCCCACCTCCCGTGGACCCCCTCACCTCTGGCGTGGGGGGCGAGGCCCAGCGTGCACAGGGCCTGGAGCTGCAGCAGCAGGCCACACGTCATGAGGCTGGCGCCGGAGAGGAGCCTCATGGTTCCGGCAGCACGGGCAGGAGCCGGCACAGTGCTGGGGGCCAGTGGGGTCCCGGGCTTATCAACCTCGCTGCCCAGCCTCCCAGCCAGGCGGCCCCCACTGACGTGGGGGCGGCTGCCCGGGCCCCTAGCCCCCTTGGGGGGCGTGGCCCGGGCTGAATGGAGGTGTGTGTGCCCAGAGAGGGAGGGAGCCACCTGGCCTGGGCTCAAGAGGCCCCTCCGACCACAAGGGCTCCTTTGCCTGCAGAAGCAGCCCGGGCTGCAGCCGGAACTCAGGAAATCTCAGGTGGGTGGAGGGTGGCTCCTCCAGAAGTTGGAGCGGGCCCTGACCCAAAGCTGCCACTCCAAGCCCAGGGAAAGCCCAGCCCAGGGGCCTCAAGCCCCAGCCCAGCCCTGCACCCTCACCCCACACCCCGCCGCTTCGCTCACCTGCATCCATTTCCTCATCCAGCCCTGACCCTGCTCCACCTCCGCTGTCCCCTACCTCTCCACCTTCTCCCTGCCGGGCACCTTCACCTGGGGTCTCCGAGGTGCCCTCCGGACCTTTGTACAGGCCAGGTCACCCGCCCCCAACGCCCTTCCCTCCCATTCACTCTCTGCCTAACAGAATCTTTCAAGATCATCGTTGGAAATGACCTGTGTGCTCAGGGCGGTAGAGAGGACAGTCAGGAGCAAAGACTTGAAGCCAGATTACCTGGGTTTGCTAGATGCTACCTGTGTGACCGTGGGCCAGTCGCTTCACCTCTCTGAGCCTACCTTCTAAGGTGGATGAGAGGAGCAGGGTTCTATGAATCTTCTCATTTAATTCCCTTGACAACCCCGTGATGCAGCTACTATTATGATCCCCATTTTCCAGAAGAAGAACTGAAAAACAGAGAGATGAAGTAACTTGTCGGAAGTCACACCGCTACTAAGTACCATTGCCGGGGCACCTAGGTGGCTCAGTCCATTAAGTGTCCAACACTCGGTTTCGGCTCAGGTCATGATCTCAGGGTCGTGGGATCGAGCCCTGAGATGGGCTCCGTGCTCAGTGGGGAGTCTGCTTGAGATTCTCTTTGTCGCTCTCACCTTGCCCCTCCTCCCCATGCCCCCTCACACGGGTGCGCGTATGCTATTTCTCTCTCTAAAATAAATAAATAAATCTTTTTTTTTTTAAAGTATCATTGCCAGAACAGGGCCCCAGGTCAGTGCTGTCAGCCACTCTGCTTGCCTGGGTGGAGCTTGGTGGAGCTGCCTCTCTCCCCTGCTCCTCCAGGATTAGGACCCCTTTCCCGTGCTTCCATCACTGTGTGTCTCACCCAGGAGCTGGTAAGAGTCTGACTGATTCATCCCTGCATCTGGGCCCAGCCCAGGGTCTGCACTGGAAGGCAAAAATAAAGGCTTATAAGTAAAGGAACATCACCAGGAATGGCCCCTGCTGCTGCAAGGAGGTCCGGTAATATGGAAAGAGCATGGGCTTGGCCAACTGAGAGACCCAGGTTCAGATCTCCATCTGTGGCTGAACAGCTGTGTGACCTAGAGCTGCTAACTTAACCTCTCTGAGCCTCGGCTTGTTATCATGCAGTGGGAATGGTAGTTCTTGCCTTGCCTGCCTCACTGGGACCGTATGAGGAGGCAGTGAGAAGACAGAAGGGGTGGTGGGGGTCAAAGGATTATCATCTTTCCAGCAGACGGGATTGTTAACATTTAAGACCTGTGTGCCTCACCCTGTATGAGTTATGCCTTAAAAAGAAATGTACAGACTTTTTTTTTAAGTGACCCAACCAATAGTCTCACAATCTTCAGCGACAATGGCAACCACGCTCTCTTACTGTGTCTCCTTGTTCTCCAAACAAACCTGTGAGGTCAGCAGCTCCAAGGGCATCAGCCCATTTGTCAGATGAGACAACTGAGGCCCAGAGAAGTCCATGACTTGCCTGAAGCCACCAGCCAGTTAGGGGCGGAGCCCAGCCTGGAACTCAGGCCTCATTCCTCTTTGCCCCCGGTTTAGAGAATGAGGAAGCAAACAGCATTTCCCTCTGACATTTCCCACGTAGATTTCATTTATTCGTATCATTCATAGCCGTCCCCAGCTCCAAACGCTAGTCAAGGCTGCCGGTCCCTTATCCCTCTACAACTTTTAAGCATAATTCTTTTTTCCAAAGACACTGCAGGGCAAAACAACTGTAGTGCCTCTCACTTCCCAAAATTGGGTCATAAATGTGTTAGCTGCCCCCCACTGGCCATCAGCTCCCTCTGAGCTGGGGGGCGGGGCAGGGGGCATCTGGCCCGACTCAGCCGCCACTGACCCTCAGGACCCGGCACGACGCGGGAACAGGGTATCTGGTCAGCAAATGAAGAAATACATTGAAAGAAGCAACAGGTAACAAACGGGTTGCATTTCCTGGGGAACCGACCAGGGTCAGGCTGGGGTCTGCAGCGGTGGCCGCGGCCCACCGGAGCTGCCTGAGGAGAACGTGATCCGCAGCCTCCTGGCCCTGCGTCCCCTCCCCGATGCACAGGGCCGCGGCCGGAGCTCAGGGTACACGGCTCTCTTGGCCGGGCCAGCAGCTGGGCCCATGAAACAGCTCTTTCAGCCCCGAGTCTGAATGGCCATTCTATGGGCTCCTGCAAGGAACACAGGCGCCTTTTCCGTGTCACCCATCTGCTCATTAGCAGGGCCACAGAAATGGGCCACAGGTAAGTTTTCAGGAGCAGAGATAGGTTTCCCCCCCCAAAAGGGGGCAGCTTTCACATTCCACAGCGGGAGCAAGGGCTTAGGGGGAGGAAGTTCAGCCTATACATTGAGGAAAGAAAATAAATATTTGTGTTTTCAAAATGTGAAGCATTTTCCCCCCCAGGAATGAAAATCGGGAACAGTGTGTCCAGTATGAACCAGAGAAAAAAAAGGCTCGCAAGTCAGACGGGCAGCCGTGAAGGGCTCCTGCTGTTCCCTCTCCTTGTTTTCACACACCTCGGGTTTCCAGAAACTTAAAGCCTTTAGTGTTTTGTCCAAGAGAGCGCCTTGGCGCTAAAGCGAGGGGCCCCAGGCAGGCAGCTCCGTGGCAAGGGGCACAGGGCTCCCCTCCCGCGCCCCCAGGACTCCACTCCTTTCCTGAAGAGCAAACCTGGTTATCGCGCGCTCCTCCTCCCTCCTTCCCCCGCCAACCTTGCAGTTTGGCTGGATCCACACATACCTTTACTCTTATTTATTTACTCTGTCTCTTTAATTAACTCTAAACCAACCAACTCACTTGGTGAAAAACACTCTCCTCCTCCTCCTAAGAAGTAACAGCCGTGAAATCTCTGGGTTTCTGTACCATTTATAAAGGTATTCCAGTGTGCCTTCCAGATACATTCGAAACTAATTAAATTTGACCTCTGCATCCGCACATCACCGAAAATTACCTCGTGTTCTGCCAGTGGCACACATGCCAGACTTTGAGGAATCCTGTGAAGGGCAAAGCTCCGGAATCAGACACAGCCCGGGTGGGAGTCCCTGTTGCTTCACCCGCCGGCTGCGCGTGACTTCGGGTGAACCCCCTCACCGTTCTCTCTTCTGCTTCAGGTCTGCAAAGTTGGGACCTCAGCGCCCATGTCACAGGACGGTTGAGAATGACATGGATGAACGCCGCATCCACGTCTCTTGTTTCCGCCTTGCCTTCTTGTATCGGTCGGAAGAGAACAGGCTAAGCTGCGGTAACAAGTAAGCCCTTGGATGGCAGTGGCTTAGCACAAGGGCGTGTTTCTCTCTCATGACACAGCCCAGTGCTAGACACGGGCCCCCCTGCGCAGGCTCTTCCCAAAGCCACCTCCATCTGACTAGCCCACCATTTCCAAGTCCTCTGTCTCTGGCCGCATGAACGTGACGGAGACAGCAAGTGTGCCCTCTGATAAGGAGTACACATCACCTGGCTCTGCCTAGAAGCCCAGGAGTAGGACATGGGTAATTAGTGTCACCCTTCCCAAGTGAAAAAAAAAAAATCTTCTGTTGGCCCCACCTCACTTCTAGATGAAAATTCAGACTCAACTGGGCATTCAAGCCTTCTCACAATCCGTTTCTTGCCACCTTTTCTGGGCCATTCCAGTCTCCCTTCCGTCCCCTCTCTGCCTCCCCGGCTCTGTCCCCTCTTTTCTGTGGCACTGAGCAAAGCATACTTTTTCCTTCGCTGCAGCAAATTCCACTTCAGGTTTTACTGACTGGTGCTCTTGGTTCTTGCCCCGTGAGCCCGTGGGGGCCTCCCAGGTAGAACCTCTGCCTTTTGCACTGGCACATTATCCCAGTCTGTGCTCAATAAATGGCGACTCGTTTTGCTATGGGGGAAACCTAAAACCTTGACTCCCGGGCTCTGAAGGAAACCCAGAGGTCATCTAGAGCAGTAGATCCAGCCTGGCCACTGCCAGACTCACCTGGAGACGCCTGTCAAAAATAGAGTCCCCCCATGTTGGTGCCTTCTTGGGGCCAGAGGGCCCGCCCCCACCCCTAGGGGCAGCTGTGGAGCTTTCCATGGGGAATGGCTCCCACTGTCCAGCACGCCAGCAAGAGGAATGAGCGTTTGGAGGGGAGGCTTAGGTTTCCGCTGGGAACCACGGCAGAGCCGGTTGGTACCTGTCCCACTCCCCTCAGCCCTCCTGCGTGTGCACCTCCAGCTGCTGCAGGCAGCCTGGGGAGTGCACGTCCCCAGAGCAGCCCTCAGCCAGTGAGGGAGAGGAGCCGGGGACACACAGCTTCCCCGTTCCCCGCTGGACAATTCTGGCATGGACTCCATGCGGTTCCTTGGAGGGTCCCATGCAGGAGGCAACCCGTTTATCAATGCACTTCTTACTGGCTTGTATCCCCTCCCGGTCTCGCTTCCCCTCTCATTATATTTCCTGGGGCCACCGCCCAAATAAACTACTCGCTCCCAAGTTCTTGTCTCAGGAGCTGCTTTGGGGAGCATTTTAAACGAAGCTAAGGCAAAGCTTTCCCAGGTGTGGGAGACCAAGACAAGGATGTGTTTGGGGCCCTTCTGGGGGTGGGGGAGAATAGGCCTCTGACAGGTGGGGCAGGGGAGGGGAGGGAAGAGAGAAGAGGCCTCTGACAGGCAGGGCAGGCGAGGGGAGGGAAGAGAGATGCCCGTTTCGGACCCTGAGGCCAGCCAGGATCTACGGGCTCTGAGCAGAATCCTCACCTACCTGCATTTATGGGCTTTTCTCTGTTTTATCCTTCCTTTAGTTACCCACAAACTATCAGTAGAGATCGGTTAAGATTTTTCAAAAGAAAAATAGATTCCCAGCGTCCATCCCAGACCCAGTGAATCTGCATTTCAGAGCTCTCTAGGCAGTCCTGATGTAACTAAACCACAGTCTCATAACATAAACCTAAACTCTCTCTCTGTCTTGGAAAGCTGTTGTCCAGCCTACAGAGGGACACCTGTTGGAAGGGAGCTTGCTATCCCCCAGGGCGTTCCATCCAGCTGAGAGAGCAGGCAGATCTCCTGTGTCCCAAGTTCGCTGACCTGAAAGATCATGGTTGGGGCCCCACTGAGCTGATTCTTCCCCGAGGAAAACATCCTCATTTCCTACCACCATCTTTAACAGCACGTGGATTTTGGTTCCTTAACCCGCCTGTTGCCAGCTCCCAGGGCATTTTGATTTGTCTCCCTCCCTCCTAAAGATTTGAGCTCTGAATTTAATATAATCCTCCAGCTCACAGAACAGAATATATTTTCTCCTCCATTTTCCAGGCTACCTCACCTCTCTTCATGCTGCCTGAAGTCCCTGCTGTTTTCCCCTTGACTTCAAAACGGAGCCACTGGAGACCGAAGATGTGCGACCGGTGGTCGACTCACCTGTTTCATCCTTCAGCATCAAAACTCTGGATCTACACTGACCGTGACCTCAGACCTTCAAGACTGTTGGCTCTATGGCCACTTAGCGGTTTAAGGAAGGAAAAATAAACTTCCTCCAAGTTGGGCAAGAGTGGTACCTTCATTTTCTATTGCTATATAACGAGTTAGCACAAATGTATGACCTCAGAGTTCCTGTAGGTCAGAAATCTGGGCACCACTAAAGTGGATTCTCTGCTTAGTGCCTCACGAGGCTGAAGTCATGACGTTGGCTGGGCCTCGTTTTTCGGGAACTCAGGATCCTCTTTCTAGCTCACACAGCAGTTGGCAGAATTCAGTTCCTTGCAGTAGTCAGACTGGACCCCCTCCTCCACCATCCTCTGCTGGCTGTTAACCAGGGGCCACTCTCAGCAGCTTGTCATGTGGTCTCCTCCCAGGCCCACTCCGGCTTCAAATCTCCCCCATGCAGAGCACCGTCTTCAGGAGGAGCCCAGTCCCCTTTAGGGATCACCTGATTAGGGCAGGCTCACCCAAGGTAATCTCCCTTTCTTAAAGTTTACTGTGCCCCGAAACATAATCTAATCACAGGAGTGACTCTCCCATCAATTTCACGGGCTCCACCCAGACTCAGGGAGAAAGAGAGACACGAGCTCATTGGAGGCCATCCTAGAGTTCTGCCTAGCTCAGGTGGTCTAGACAAGTGTAGAATGAGGGAGGGCAGGAAGGAGGGAGGAGGGCAGGACACAGAGAAGGAAATAAGGCACTCTTCAGTTTGGGGAAAGTTGCTTCGGGGTCAGTACGGGAAGGACTAGGTGTTAACTAACTTACCCAAGTGACAGCCTAGTGGTTAGTCTCATAATTTGGTCTCCAGGCCCTTCCCTCCATGGTGCCTTCGGTGATGAAGGAGGGTGGGGAAAGTGCCCCATGGAGTTTGATGACCGGGGAGCAAGGTCTGGCGCTGTTCTTGCTCGTGCAGTGACTACAGGCACCGAGGAGTATTTTAGTGTTGAAGCTGTTCCCCCTACCAGCCTTCCTAAGGATGTCCAATGCCCGAGACATTTAAACCTTTCCTTCCCCCGCCTCCCCGAGATACCCGAAGTCACCTCCCCGGGAAGAGGGGCCGGGAAGGTGAGGAGTAAGATTCCTGGCATGTTCTTTTTTCTTCCTATGGCCCACCCAAAGTGCTTGAGAATACCTTGGCTTTTCCCAAAGCCCTCAGTTAGGAATTCAGTTCCACCGACTATAAAATTTCAGCAAGTTGGTCAAGGTCAAGGCTGACTGTATTCGTGATGTTGTAAGCTCAGAATGGTCATCACAGGTGAGACTCCGGGCTGGAGTCACCCCCTGACATGCGGCCCCATCTCCAGGTCTTCGCCCAGGGTGTCTCTCTGCCTGGGTTGTTCCCCCAGCACGTGGAACAGAGGAAGCTGAAAGCCAGCGTCCTGCCTGACCAGCTGGGCCACTGAGGTTGACCAGATGGACTCTGTTTATTTAGGGCCATGGCTCCCCTGTGCTGGCCACTCTCTGCCGAGCCCACTGCCTATCAGGGCGCTCTTGGTGGCTAATTAGGCAGGCTTCCTCCTGGAGCACCAGGAAACTGGAATGTGAGCACGGGCTCCCAGAGAGCCCATCCAGGTAGGTAGTGGACAGAGACCCGCAGCAGATGCTGCTTCTACCCACAGCAGAGGCTCCAGCACCACCCAGAAAAATCCAAGGTGGGCCCAAGGGCGGATCGTCCTCTCCCTTTAACCTGGGAACTGCTTTCCTCAACATTTTTCATTGCAAACTGGGGACATTCTCAGAGTGCCTAAGTGGATATGAAGCTGGTCTCCCCAAAAGTCTGAAGGGACCCCACAAAGTGGAGAACTTGCTGTAAGCACAGGGCAAGGGTTCTTCATCAGCAAAATGGGCATACTCATCCCCACACCCCGGCTGCTGAGGGGTAGCTGCGTGCCCATCCTGTCCATGGTCCCTTCGGGACACACTACTGCGTATGAGGCCTCTCATGTGTCCATCAGGCCTCGAACATGCTGCCTTGGTCATGGGCCCTACAAGCAGTCAGACCAGGTGGGAAGCCAGAGGCTAGACAGGGCAAGGAGGCAAGGGCGTTCATCCGAGGGTACATCTAGGGTGGCCAGAGGTCAGCATTATGTCCCACGATGGGTTAACACCTCCATGAACCTTGGTGACACCCCACCCACATGACATCCCCCCAATACGTCCACAGATGACACTCACATCCCAATCTCCCTCCTTCCTCTATCTCCTGACCTCCAGACCTATAGACATAGCTGTCCCTGAGCTCCTGCCCCATGTGTCCCCCAAGGTAGCACAAATGCAAACAAAACTCAAGGCATCCTCTTTTGCTCCCTGTCCTGTGTCCTCAGCTCAAAGCTGGGCACCACCTTCTCATATGTTCTCCAAACATAAGCACCAGCCTTAACCCTCCCTTTTCCTCACTTCTATGTCCAGGCCCTTTGGATCCTGCTTCCCAAATGCCTCTTGAATCTACCCAGCCCCATGGCCACTGCCTGAGTTCATGCCCCCAGCCTCCCTCCCCTGGACCACGCCCCCATCCGCCTTCTGTCTGTGTCCTGCATCTTCGATGCACCCCTGTCCTCCACCACAAGCGGCACCAGGGCTCTTGACCCAGGCCTGTCCTCAGCATCAAGTGCACAATGATGGTTATACATCAGTCCCTATCTTCAAGGGGCTTTCCAAGCTTCTAAAATCATGTCCTCGTCAGGTGGATGCAGTAGGCTGGAAAGGACCAGGGGGACAAGCTCAGACTCCGGTCAGGCCTGTTGGAGTCAAATTCAGCTTTGCCCTCCAACTGATCATGACTTTGGGCAAGTAATTTGCCAGCTCTGAGCCTCAGGACTAATCATCACACAGCACCTGCCACATGGGGCCCCGGGGGGAGAGTCCCAGAGATGACACTGAAGTCTACTCAGTAACAGGGGAATGTTCCAGCTACCATCACAGTCCTGAGAAACCGACGCTCCAGCTCCGGGACCCGGATTTGATTTTGCTGACCCTCCTGCCCTGGGAGAAACATCCGTGCACGGGCGCCCCTCACCTGCCCAGCCTGCACGCAGCCCACTCCTTCCTGGGGCTGGCTCCTTTCCGGGCCCTCCAGCTCAGACAGGCCCTCTCAGTGGGTCCCAGCTCAGCCCTGTCAAAGGACCCCTGTGTGAGCCTCAAATGGGGCATTGATAGGGCTGTAGTGAGGGCTGCCCAGCCGACGGCGGGCTGGCTTGGCTTGGCCAGGCCACACAACTTCCCCAAACCCAGCTATTTCCTGTTTCTCGGGCCAGCGCCTCCGGGCCGCCTGGCCACAGGGCACAATCCTGCTATACATCTCTGCCTGAGCCTTGGCTTCCAGCCAGGAGGGATGGGGTGGGGGGAGGTGTCACTTCAACTGGTCCTCAGGACACACAGCCAATGCCGTCCATCTCTATCAGAGCCTCACTTGATCAGTTCCTTGGGGATCTGACAAAGAGTGATAAAAGCCATAAAGAAATCTGCTCCCCCGAGAAAAGCTGACAACCCCAGAAGGTTGGTAACTCCTTCCTCAGCCCTCTTGTGGCTCCCTGCCTCTGATCTCATCCTTTCTAGAGCCTGACCCTGTACTCCCCTGCCCAAACCCTTCAGGGACTCCCCCATCCCAAGATAAGTCCCTGCTCCTGGGTGCAACATTCAAGGCCCCATTAATACTGGGGACCAAGCCCAGCTCACACTTCCCCGGGCTCTCTGGGGACTTCACTCAGGCAGGTCCTTAGCAGCTCAGCCTTGGAGGACAAAGGCCAGAGGTGGAGACCCCAGAGAGAAAGAGATTATTGAAGAATTTGATTCCTAGGTCTAACCATGCCTAAAGCCAGAAATCTCTGGACTTGTCATTTATGGGAGCCAAGAAATACCACAACCACCTTTCTTTCTTTTTTTTTTTTTTAACTAATTTGGCTCATGAAGATTTCTGTTACTTGCAACCATCTCCTTCCTGCAAATGCCCTTCTTGGCTGAAGTGAGCCAGGGTGGGCTTGCGGCCAAAGGACAGTAATGAATGCAGAGGCCCCACCACCTCGCCAGGCTCCCCATCCGCACGTGCAGCCACAGTGACCTACCTACCCCAGCTCCTCTCCCCATCTCTGCAGGGGCCCTCTGCATCCTTCCCCCCTTTGCTTACCGCTGCCCGCTCATCCTTCCAACTCCGCTTGGTGAAAGGTCCTCCAAGAAGCCTTTGCTGACTGTAGGGGTCTCTGGGACTTTCCTTATCGTGGTGTTGGCCACGGGCTATCATAATCACTTACGGATCTGTCTTCCCCCTCTCCAGACTGCGGGTAACTGGAGGCAAGTCTGACCCATTACAGTCACCCCCCATACCCAGCACAGGACCTGACTCCAAGTTGGCACCCTCCAGGTGAGTGGGCTTCACACCTTCTCTGGGGAGACATCTGGGTACTTAAGTGGTCCATGACTTATGATCAGAAACAGTGCTGGGTCACCCCCCGTGAGTTTCTGGACTGAATAAATGCTGTGTATGGGTGTGGGTGTGGGGGTGTGTGTGTGTGCGTGTGTGTGTTCACGTTTTTCGGGAAATGGATGCAGAGCTCCCAGCCCTGCCTACACATTTTAAGAACCACATCAGCCAAAGTGAAGCGTGGTGCTGCTTTATTGAAACTTCTTCCCCGTCACACACAAAGCAATTAAACAAGGGGGTGCCGGCGGGGAGCCTCTTACACGGCCCTCTGCCTCTGAACCCCCTTCTCAGACCCCAAAGAACCTGCCTCCATAGCCCTATTATCTCCGCCTCGGGATCAGCTCCCTCAGAAACCCCAGCCCACAGGGAAACAGGCGAAAGAGGGGGTGCTGGGACCCAAACTTTCCCTTCTGCCACCACCGCCACGAGCGCCCACAAAGAGTTTGCCGGCTTTGATTGAACTAACACGTGGCTTTAGTCCAGCCAGCAGACCTGCCTGATGTCAGGGCTAAATTGCTGCTTAAGCACAAGCATTGGGCAGGACGCAGGCACCTCTGCTTGAATTGGCAACAGATGGGGCCACCGCTGCAGGATGGTGGCAGCTCGCTGCCGGACACGACCGCGCCGGAGGCCGCCCTTGTCGCGGACCCCACCGCTGTGCGACTATGGTGACCATGTGTGGCCGACTGTTGCTGATGATTGTCTGTCTTCAGCAAAAACAATTGTGTGTTTGTCAGGACAGTTGGATGATGGGGACAACTGTTATTTCCTGGAAGTAGCTGCTGGATGACGTTTGGCAACTGCCCGAATTTCACTCAGCCCCTCGGAAGTACCAGATTGACCAGAGTGGGCAGCCAGGTATTGGATTCAAACGAAGGGAATGGTTTGGGGCTAATTTGATTTTTATTGTTATTATTAAATTTTATCCCTGCTTTGAATCGACTGGTGGTTGGCTGTCCATAATTGTTGAACCCAGTAATTTGAAGAAATCAGACGTATGTATTTGGTCGGGAGGACCCAGGGACGATGACTTGGCCGCATTGCCCTGGGAAGGGACAACTGTCTAAAACCAATGCAATGGACTGTGGCGGTCTGACTAAACTGGTTCTCTGCACTGAGAAGTGTGCTTTTCATTTGTTGGCCACATGGTCACACGGGTCAAGCTGCAAGTTGTTTAACCAAACCCACTGAATTGGGAATGACGAATGGTTTAAACAAAAGTTGGGGCTGATCACAATAAGCCGAGGGCTGTTGGACCGAATGTCCAAGAGACTCAAGAAGTCTTTCGGCCTTAAGCTGACCCAGTTGTGAGCATCTCCCAGGCCCCATGGGAAAAGCAGGCCAGCGAGGGGGACACAAGCGGGTTGTCCTGAGGTCAGCCGGGTGCTTCACCCCCGCTGCAGGGGCCACCAAAGCAGAGAAGCGGATTGCGAGACAGCTCCGCCCCTCCCAGCGCAGGGCTGGGGCCTGGCAGGCGTCACACCTCTGAGTAGGGGGGTGGTGCTGGGCCCCCATCTGGACTCTTGTACGGTAGAGAAAGGGCTTCCTCGTAGGATGGCAGGACCACCTGGGAACAAGAGAGATGGGAACTGAGGACCGGCCGGAAGGAACCAGATCCCAACCTGGAGTCAAGGAGCTCCAGCCCCCACCTCTGGCAAAACGGATGATGGTGATGACCAGCACACCTTGGGTACTTCCTCCGCTAGACTGCATGCCCGAGACAGGTGCAGTGTCTATTGCTATAGGGGACAGACTTGCCTCTGCCTGTCCAGTTTCAAGCCCCCTTATGGTGTTAATGATGCACCATTTTCCCTGGGAAAACATTCTCCGTCCACATGCTTTCAGAAGAATTGGTCCCACCCCTCAGATCCGGGGTGGGACATGCGATCTGAGTGTGGCCACTTGAAGTAGAACTTCATCCTCCCTGGCTAATATCATTGGTCTGAGGATAAGCTTGTGACCCAAGCTGGTCCCTCAGACATGCTCCTGGGCCTTTCTGCTGGGGTTGCTGAGAGGATGTGACGTCAATCTATGGGTTTTGGCAGCTATTTTTCCACCATGAGGAAAGGGTGGCCTGAAAATGGAGCCCACACTGAGGAAAGCAGAGTCAAGAGAGGATGAGATCACATCCAGGTGTCACAACTCAGCCAGCCTCCGTGAGCCAGACCTACACTGGACCTTCAGGTTCTGGGAGTTAATAAATTCCCTTTTTTCACATAAGTCAGATTGAGCTGGATTTCTGCCACTTGCAACTGAAAGTGTCTTGACTAATACAATCCCCATTTTACAGATGAGGAAAGTGACACCAGAAATTTAAGCCAGCTGCACTTTTCCCATCATGTGTCCAATGAGCTGCTTCTAAGTGCACCTCATCTCTCTACCTAGAAGGCCCCTTCCCCTTTCCCAGCTAACTTGTATCAACTGGCAGTCTAAGACTTGATCAAGTGTCACCCATTCCAGGAAGCCTTCCCTGATACCCCAGATGAGGCCAGGTACCTCCTCTATGCTCCCATTTCCCCCATGCTTCATGCTTCATTGCAATCAGATCTCTGTGTCTGGATTCTCTGTGGGCTCTACACTCCCCTAGGAAGGGGTGCCATCTCAGTTTTCTTTGCACCCCCAGGTTTGGATACAAAGCCAGCAAAGAGTGAGAGGCAGAAAATGGTGAACGCATGAATGAAGGAATAGAATCCTAGACTATCAGAGCCGAAAGAGATCTTCACATTTCTTCCAGTCCAATCATCTCACAAAGGGGAGAAACCACAACCCAGGGAGGGAGAGAGACCTTCCTCCAATGACCCAGGGAGTGGCAGGGCTGGGACTTGACCCCCCACGGGGCTCACCTTCTGCAGCATCTTGGAGCAGCTCCTCTCCTCGGCTGAGTTCATGTACTTCATGAATTTGTAGCATCTCCACACGCACTTGAACATGTAGACCTGAGAAACAGCCAGATCAGACCATGCTTTGCTGACCGTTCTCACTGCCCCAGCAGGCCTGGGACAGATGCTGGGCACTTCCTGGGCAGCCCCAGCTCAGCCCAGAAGGCAGCATCTGGCTGGTCCTGGTGGAGGGGCACCTCACCTGCCGGTCCCAGGTGTTCTGAGGATTGCTCTTTCCACTAACTTGCGCAGAAGGGGGCTCTGGGGAGCTTCTGCACCCCCCTTCCACCAGCCTCCCTGGCAATGGTCCTGCAAATCGTTCTTCTCCACCCCCTGGGGCTGGAAGCTCACTACCTCCTGAGATGGCCGGTGATGTTTCTCTTAACAGTGGATAAGCACTGGGGGGATTTTCAGGGTGGGGAGTGAAGCCCCCAGGGGCCTGTTCAAGGAATAATAGCCAATAGGTCTCTCTCTGCCCCCAAAACTGCCTCCTGAGGAAGGAGAGTGGGTCCTGTCTTCGGGAAGTTCTCTTGTTTTATGGAACCCCCATGATGGGGACGCAGGTGGCAGGAATAAATAAAATGAATTATAAAAGAATGAAGTAGGAGGCAGGTGGAGGAGGGTGGCCAATGAGGCAGACTGAGGAACAGAGAGAGAACTCCCCCCAAGGGGGATAAAGAACTGGAGGGGTGGGGGAGACAGAGCTATGCGGTGGGCCTTGGGGAGTCGCTGTCCAGGAGGGTGTATGACGTCAACCCCTCCCCGCCCCCCCGCACTGGCTCCCCTAAGCCTTCAGGAAAGTTCTCACTGCACTTCATGGAAGCCCCTGTGCTAGGCCCGTCCTTTGAAGGAAGGCTCAGAGGAGGGAAGTTTCATTTGCAGGCTGACATTAGGTGATGGCATGAAGCTGCCCAGGGCTGCCAGTAAAAGGAGGCAGTGACGTCCGGTTACACCCACACACAGAAAGACTGGGAGGAAATGGGCCCAGGTATCAGGAGCACTGGTCTCTGAGTGGTGGTGGGTGGTGAGCTGATTGCCTTCTTTCTGCTCATATGTAGTTTCCAAATTTCTACAATGATCCTATGTTATTTTCACAATCAGAAAAGAACACTCTTGAAAGCCCTTCCTTCTGCTGAGTCGACATCAGCCTCCCCGGGGCTTTGGGATACAGGCTCCAGTGCTGGCCTCTAGAATCCCCATGAGCATCCTTTGGGTATTTGGAGACCCCTTGAGTCACCTCTTTCCAAGCCGAATTGCCCTGGTTTCCTTGACTCCCTCGGATGGCAGAGGGTTAACACTCTCCAGTCTGTCATAGCTCTCTAAGAATGGGGACCTGACATGGGACTCTATCTTCTGGGCCTGACCACCTCAGAGAAGAATAAAACCATTCCCCTCCCTCCTTCACATCACCATACCTCTAGTAATATGACCTCAGGACCGATCTACATTTTGGTGCTTGAATCATATAAAGCTGTGACAGGGGCAAAGCAATATTGAATCTGTCGCTTTCACAGATGAGACCCAAGGCCCAGAGAGAAGTGACTCGAAAGACAACCACACAAAGTTGGCAAGGGGAGAGCTGGGACTCACATCCAAGACTTTCTGAATCTGATTTCAGACAGAACAGCTACTCCTTCCCTGAATCAGGGTCTCTCTGGGTTGCACATTAAGTCCCTGACACCTGAACGAAAGTGGTCTTCACAGATCCCCTCCCTCTCAATGGGGTGTCCCCAAGGATCCCAAGTGGGGTCCAAGGAGCTGGTGTGGGAGGGCTGGAGGAAGGAGCCAAGAGCAGGGAGGGCAGCAGCGGAAGACAGTGGAAGACTTCCCTGCCTCCTAACAGTCTGATATGGAAGGGCCTGGCGAGCGCGGGCTCCCCACCCTCCCCAGAGCCGTGCTAGGCGGACTCTCACCTTCAGGATGAGGACAGTGATGAAGGCGATGGAGAAAATGATCATCATCTTGATGAACTGGCTGTGAGCCACACCCTCCCGGCTGGGGAGATAATTCTGCAACAGATTTGGAGGCTGCATCAGTGCCTCTGTCCACAAGAAACTCTTCCAGCGTCCACACGTGGAAGGATGACACAGCCACTGTCCTGGCTGACCCCTGCCAGGGCCCTAGGAGGCCGGCACTACCGACCATCAGCCCCGTGACAGGAGAGCAAACCAAGGGAAGCAGGTGCAGTGGATATCCGCCCAGTTGGCTCTTACCTGGCTGGAGCTCCCGGCCCCCAGCCCCCAGCTGCGGTGGGCCCTTCTCTAGAGGCTAGGCTCACTGACAGAAGCGCCAGGTCCTGACACACGTGGGAGACACGCCCCAGCCGTGCCAGCAAGCCATCTTGGGAGTGGGCCCTCCAGACATAGTCAAGCCCTTGGCGTCCACAGCCCCATCCCCATCTCTGGTGAGACCTCATGAGAGACGCTGAGTGTGAACGACCCAGCTGAGCCACTCCCAAATTCCTGGTCCTCAGAAACAGTGTGAGATAACAACTGTGTATTGTTCCAAGTCACTACGTTTGGGGATAACTCTGATTTTCATTGATTCAAGAATCTCATCATGCCTTAAGAGTATATATAGAATTGAAACATGAACTTCACAGAATCATTTACTATACGGCCACAATAATTTCTAATGTTGAGAATGAGATTGTGGGTTGTGTTTAATTTCTGTTGTGCTTATGCACACTTTGGAGTGAAATACTAAATCCAACATTAAACCAAAACATGGGATTATATAAAAGGTGATGCAAAAGGCTCTTCCTGAACAGTTACATTATTTTGCAAGGTTGATGTGTGGGAACAAGTTATATAGGTAACAAGTGAGCCTGGGAATTACCCATCCTGTCATTTCAGAATGTTTTTGTAGTTTCTTATGTGTTGTATGTGTGGTTACTCTGATAAAATTATACCATATTGGGGAAGGAAGGGATAATTATATACTTTAGTGGTGTTAATTTGGAGATTTGCAAAAATCTGAGGACACATCTTTATAAAGCCCAGGCTATTTTATCACTGATCAAGGGATGTAGATAGAGGACCTGGAGAAGTCAGACAGTCTTCTTTAGTTTTATGGTGTAGTGCCCTAAAATTGTGCAGAGAAGCCTCGGGGCCATCCTGAGATGTGTTGAGTGCCCCTTTCTCCATGCATAAAAAATGGATATTATTTCTGCAATGCAATTCACAGACCAGGGCTCCCTCTGGGATCGGGCAAGGCCGTCCCCAAAGTCACACGTCTGCCTGGCTTCTTCCCTTTGCCTCACTCTCCTTTTCGAGTGTCTTCCTGAGAGGTCTCCCTCAATCAATCATTTACACAAGAATCCTCCTCCCAGGCTCCACCTTTAGGGCACCCAGCCTAAGCACAGAGGCACAGAGAGGGGAAGCAGCTTGCTCAGTGCCACACAGCCCGTGATGGGGGCGGGTGCCTGGCCCATACTCACCATGTGGTTCATGGCCTTGAAGTTGAGATAAGTGGGTACTTCCATGTAGGAGCTGCAGAGGGTCAGGATGCTCAGGCAGAAGTCAAGCAGCTGCAGGGTCATCAGTGGGACCTTGGAGGGGCCCTTGGGAGGGCAAAGGCAGGAGGAAGGAGACAAACCAGCAATGAAGCCCTAAGCCAGAGATCCCCAGGCTGTTCGAGAGACAGTCAGCCAGAGACACTGGGGACTTTCCAACCCACAGGACCCAGAAAGAAATGGATGCCCAGTTTTTAGACATTCCCGCCGAGGGCTGGTAGCAAGACCTGGCCTCTGACCAGGATCTCCTGATGCCCAGCCCTGGGCCAGCAACTCAGTCTCTTCTAGGACAACAGTTAAGGAAAGTCTGAAAAGTAACTTTCGGGGAGCCGAGTCAGGGATTGGCACCTCTGTCACGGGCATCTGCCCTGTGGATGTTCATCGTTGGCTTTAATCGACTTATCTTCCTTCTTTACTTGGTTACAAAGGAGGGACAAAGCAGGGGCTGGGCACAGCAATGGGCACGCGCCCTTCCCTGTAATGTAAACTCACACGTGGCTGGTATTTGCCGGGTGCCCACAACATGCCGACCACCCTGTATACACTGTCCTTACTTCATAACCGTAACACGTGGGATGGCGAGCCCTTGCAGGCACATTTTACAGAGCAAGAAAGTTGGCGTGATTTGATGCGGCTCAGGCTCATCAACGAGGGAGGGGCCCAGGGGACAGAGCCCCTGCCACCTCCCCAGGCTGGCCGGCTGTGGGACGTGGGGCAGGGCTGGGTACTCACAACCCGGCTGCTACGGGAGGCGAACTTGAGGTAGGCGGGCAGCTCGATGTAGGAGCCCAGCAGGGTGAGCAGACCCAGCAGGAAGTCCATGATTTGCAGGGACAGGAAGGGCAGCAGATACTTCTCCCGGTTCTAGAAGACAGGCCCAGCACTGTCACGGAGTCCCCAGCAGCCTGAGGCCCCCACACGCCCCCCTCCCCAGCAGCTCCATTCCCTCCCTAGGTAATATGGCCCTTTCCCAAATCATCCCCTCATGGCTGGGCCAAGGTAGTTCCACATGGACCCACATGCCTTCCCCTGAGGGAGGTTCTGGGATGGGAAGAAGGTAGGACTCAGGCCCCGAGTGCCAGGCATCTTGGTGTCCCAGGAGACACAGGGAAGTGTCCCCATCTGCAGAGATAAGTGCTCCCAGGCCTCCAGAAGCAGGGTTTCAAGAACCCAACCAGGAAGGGCTTTGTGTCCATTTTACAGAAGAGAAGGCATCAGAGAGGACTTCCTAGAGGTGGGGATGCTGAGGCCAGATCTGGGAAGAACCACGAGGGAAATGGGCAGGGTACTGGAGACAGAAGGGCCAACATGAGCAAAGGTCCGGTGGGTGGGGGAGAGGGGAAGCCCGCATGGCTTCAATGGTGGGATCCTCCTCTGTGTGGACCACTCTTGGGGTGTTCGGTCATGGTCAGAGGCCCTGGGAGGCCGAGGCTGAAGTCCCTCTCCTTCAACTTCAAGCAAGTGACTACTGTGACCAGTGTGAGTGCACATGAACCCGCCATTGGGGACAAAATCACAGAAGAGGTGGTTTTGTGGTTTCTCACGTGGCTGTCTCAAGTCACTCGGGAGTCAGCCAGAATAGCCGAGACTCAGTCTCAGGGTCTTCTGGGATGCCCTGGTCCACTTTTCCAGCTGGACCATGCCCGTCTCTGCACGAGCGCCCGGGACCCGCCCTGCACAAGGTACAATCACTCCCTAGGGCACAGAGCTTCCGAAGGGTGCTGTTAGCTGAGGGGGTGGTGGGGCCAGTGCAGGCAAGGCGGGCACATTCCAAAGCAGCCCCCCATCCTTCTTTGCCCCGCTCTGCTGGCCTGTGAGTGCCAGGCCACTGGCTCCCCGGGGAGGATGCTCTTGCTGAGTCCTGCTCCGGGGGCTGTGTGGTGAGGCCCTGGCTTCCTGCCTCCCGGGGCCAAGGGACAGACCGGTTCCTCTTCATAGACAGCTGAGCCACAACCAGTCTCGCTCTCTCTCTCTCTCTCTCACCAGCTAGCTGGGTGGAACTGAGCCAGATGCTCCCCTAGCTCTGGTTCCTCTCACTGATTACGAAACCCACTGCTTTCTCCCCTCTCCCCACGCCTCAAAATGACCCTTCCTCTTTTCTCTATCAACATTCCCTGCTTGCATTTGCAGCTTCCAAGCATGTGGGTCACTGGCTAGTACAACAAAGTACCCGTGTGCACACCCCCCCACACGGAGGCTATGTGTTAGTAGGGAACCAAGGCCTCCAGCCGGAGAAGCCTGGTGTGGAAACGAGGCTTTCCAAACTGTAAGCAAGCATGAAGATCTCTAGGGTGCAGGGGGCGGGGTCTCCCAAAATACCCACCTCCCACCCTCTTGGCAGCCAGGGCTGCCCACCCAGTGGGTGTGAATAGGAGGGGGGGCAGAAGGGTAGCTGGGGCTCCTGGCCAGCTCCCAGGTCCTGACTCCCATTCCCCTCCCCCGACCAAGCCCTCACCTTGACCACTCCGATCAGCAGGCTCAAGCTGATGACAAAGAGCATGGTGATGAGCAGGAAGCTGGAGATCAGGTTGGCTGAAAGGCAAGGGACAGCAGTGAAGGGCCCGGAGGTGCCCCCAGGACCCCACGCAGGTTCCGAGGACCACATTTTGGGAACCATTGGGGTGGGGGCTATGACAATGAGGAGTAAGCCCAGGCCCTGCCCTCCTGCTGTTCTCAGTCTTGGGGGACTAAGACAGCAAACAGAACATTTCAGGTAACATGGGATGCAGGATGGGAGGATGGCCTGGGTCTGCTTTAGCCAGGGTGAAGCCGGGGAAGGCTTCTGAGGAGGCAGCCTGCGACCAAGTGACCAGGAGTCCAGGCAGCTGAGACGGGGCTGAGCTCCGGGTGGTTGGCACAGCAGGAACAGGGAGCAAGGAGCTGCTTCGAGACGGAGCCAGAGAGGCCAGAGGGGCGGGATCCCACCGTGGGGAGTTTCTGTCTTACTCCAGGGTGGTGGGCAGCCTGCTGTCACCTTCTAAGCTGGTTAGGTTTGCAAAGCACCTTTCTCTCTGCTTTCACACCTAGAGACTTGGATGGGGACAGGTCTCCATTTGCAGAGGAAAGACCTGTGGCTCAGAAGGGAAGAAGCAGGGCATCAAACCCCAGCCAGTCTGCCCAGAGCCAGGGCCCCTCCCCACACCTGCCCCTCCCACTCCCGAGTCCCCCCAGGACATACCGAGCCTGAGGTAGCCCGTCTGCCACACCTTGCAGGACGCCTTGCCATGGACCACCTCCACTGAGTGCTCGATGAACAGCAATACACTCATGATCTGGGGGCACACAGAGCATCCGTCAGTGGGGCCTGCACAGCTCCACCCCTGCCCCCTCCCACCCTGGTGACGGGGCAGTCCGGGGGCGGGGGGGCTGTAAGGAGGCTCCTGGAGGAGACAGCCGGAAGGCTGGGTCCATGGAGCATCCTGGATAAAGTGTGGCCTGTACAGATAGACGGCTCAAGCTCCTTCTTCCTTTTCCCAGCTGTGTGAGCTTGGGCAAGTTACTCAGCCTCTCTATACCTCAGTTTTCCCATCTGTAAAATGACAGTGCTGTAGCTACCTAAGAGGGTTATTATGAGGAGTAAGTGAGGACATCCCAGGAGAGCACGTAGAACCACGCCTGGGTCTCAATAAAACAATAACTCTGACTACTGAAGGTCAAGGTTGGGGGGCCTGAGGGCTCCCATCAGTAACTGGATCCCTCTTCTGCACCCCCTTTTACAACAACAGCCTTTGGGCACTATAGGATCTTAGTCACAGCATCCAAGCATCATAGAGCCTCAGGTTCTTGGAATTATCAACATAGGCCTGGCAGCACCTGATCCGTGACTCCCCGGGGAGCCCTGCCAATCCCATCCCCCATGGCCCCTCAATTTCTCCATCTGCAAAATGCAGATAATAATACCTGTAGTGGGACCAGATGGAATAATTCACTTAAGGTACCTATGCTCACTGTTATGATTGCTATTATCCCCACTGGACTGTAGGTTCCAGGCAGGGAAGGCTTATGTCTCTCTTGTTCACTGCTCTAGCTACTATATTAGATGGATGGATGGATGGATGGATGGACAAATGAATGTACCCCATCGAAATCTGATGGGCCTAGTGTTGTGGCCCTGGTGACAACCGGAGTCCAGCCACAAAACTGCAGTTTGAAAGGACCTTGGAGGTCACCTTGCCTGTGCCCTCCGCCATCCAACACAGGACTCCTGTGCCATGCAGCCTCTATTTAAATACTTCCAGCCAGGGGAACTTACAGTCTTCTGTGTGTCCATGTCCTTGCAGCAAGCCTTCTGCCCTTCCCCCACCACTGCACACTATTCTCCAGAAACCATCTGCCCGCACTGAGAATCACAAGACTATCTCCTTCCTTGTAGTGGATGCCCTACCTCTTAATATGGCCGAAGTTTACATTGGCTTTCTGGGTGGTCCTGCACTAGTAACTCATGCTTAGTTGACAGGCAACCAAATACCCACCATCTGTTTGCCCCTTGCTGACTGTGTGCGGTTTTTTTTTAGCTCAGACAAAGGTCTCAATTTGTCTTCCTGCCATGTTACAGTCCGTTCAGGGGGCACAAAGGGACAGCACAGAAGAGTGATGAAGAGCTGAGCTCCAGAGTCAGACAGAGATGGATCTGAATCCAGGTCAATATGTGACCTTGGGCAAGTCATTTCATCTCTCTGAGTTTTGTCATCTGGAAACTGACAATCACTGGATTTGGTAAGGAATAAACTGCACTGTATTTGCAAAGCACTGAGCCCGGGGCCTACGGTGGGTGCTCAGCAAACACAATCTGCTTTTGGCTGCTGTGAGCTTACATGGGGTGATGGAATGTACCAGGAGCAGGTGCTGGGGATGGACAGCAAGCTCGCTCAAGCTGCCCCCTCCTGTTGCAGGGTGAACCAAAAAAGGCTTTGTTTCACCAAAAAGGTTGAGAGCAGCCCCGAACGGAAGGCAGATGCTGTGGGGGCTGTGACTGGCACCCACAGGAAAGAGCCCCAAGAGAGAAAAGCCGCTTCCTCAGCCCCTGAAGCCTGAGGCTCCAGCCCCTGCCCTCCCCAATTTCACCTTTAATGAGGGAAGGGGGAAGGGAGGCAGATGACAGGTTCATCCAGGACAGGACAGGGCACCCTGAGAGAGGGTGAGCTCCCCACCGGGGGGGGGTTATGCAAGCAGAGCACAGATAAGACGCAGCTGCGCTTAGAAGGGCACATGAGTATCTACCAGGTGTGACAAGAGAAGACTTTGGCAGTCCCAAGAATCCAGAATTGTCTGAGATCTGGAACGAAGCTCAGAATCAGACAATCCCAAGCTCCAGTTGCTTAAAAGAGCCTCTGCTTGTTTGACAAGCTCAGAGAAGTTAGGTGACTTGCCCAAGGACATGCAACAAGTTGGGGACAGAGTGGAGACTGGAGTCCAAATCCTCCAGTGGTCTCCGGGTGCCTTTGCACACACCCCACTCCCCAGAACATCTCAGAGTCCCCGCTAGCCCGGACCCCAGAGGGTGTAGGAATTTCGATCATGCACCTTTGTCAGCAAAACCTTTTGAACACATCCTCTATATTTTTTTCTTTCAAAATTATATGCATGTGTTACTGCCCTGGTTATTACAAACATCATAACACACACAAACACAAATCCAGAAGTTAACAAAGAATATAGTTGAAAAATAGGGAAATGCTAATATTGTCCTCCTAAGGCCCCAGCAGTCATCTCAGGCATCACCCCTCTTTGGAGACCAGTGCTAACCCACAGCTGTCCCTAACCCCTCAATTCAGGCCCTAAACATCTCTCACATCCGCACCACTGTGCCCATGATCCTGCCATTAGCGTCCCAGCTACCATCCCCCTACCTCCCCCACCATACCCTATGATCCTGAGAAGGGGAGAGAAAGGGAGAAAGCTTTGTACACCCTACCAAAGTGCACTCCCCTCACCATCCCAACAATCCTGCCAAACCCAACGAAAGGACTGTTCTGAATACTCCCACGCCCGCTGCACAGACGAGGGAAGCAAGGCTCAGAGAGGTCCAGTAACTTGTCTGTGGCCTCCAGCCGGTAATGGGTAGGGCCAGGATTCAAGCCCAGGCCAATGGGCCCTAGATTGGATGCCCTCCACTGTCCTTCCTGCACCTCCCAAGCTCCGGCCTCTGCCTGAAGCCTGCCCGCCTTCCCCACCCCCATGCCAGTGCCCCAGCAGAGTCAGAGGGGTGCCATCTCTTCCCTCCCCACAGCTTGTTCCCAAAAGAGCAGGTTCCAGAAGTAGTCCTCCTTTTGTAAAAACCACCTGGGTTTAAAACCAGGCTCAGCCTTTCCTCCATTTCTACCTTCACAACAGTCCGGGAAGGGGAGGGAGAGAACTCTGTCCCCATTTGCCAGATGAGAACCCTGAGGCCCATAGAAGGCGGGCACCAGTCCCGAGTCTCAGAGACAGGCAACCTCAGAATCGGCCTCAGACCCTCTGCTGGCCCCTAACCTTCGGCAGAAGACACCAGCCTCAATCCGGGAGAAAGACAGGAGTCTCAGCTCCCTAGAAGATGGGATGGAGAGGAACTGACATTTATTGAGTACCTACTGTGTGCTCAGACCTGCACACACAGGCTTACATCACAGTCTCCCAAAACCCTGCAAGAGAAGCAACACTTCCCCCATTTTACAGATGAGAAAACAGAGGCTCAGAGAGGAGAACTCACGTGGCCCAGCAGGGATCTGAACCGGGGTGCCCATGCCCCGAGGGTCTGGGGCTCCACCCAGGGCTGAGTGGACCCAGACCCTGGTCTTGCTAACCATCTGCCCACCCTCCCCAGGCAGCTCTGGACACGCCCTGCTCAGGAGCCAGCAACTGGAGCACGAGGCCACCCACCCTGCCTCTCGGCTGTGTAACCCTAGCCAGTTTCTGGCTCCACCCTGCCCTCAGTTTACCTCCTCTGGCCAACGAGGAGAGGCACCCCCCTTTGCACCCAGGGCCACTGGGATGATCGAACTCTGCAAACTCTGGCATCTCACACCGAGGCCTCCCAGGGTGACCCACCCAGAGCTGGGCCCTGCTGATCAGAAGGCCCTCACCGGTCCACCCACGTCCCTAACCAAGAGCCTTTGTAGTTCCGGGAAAGTACCTGGTTTACCTGTAGTGCATGCTGGGAGAGGCCCGGAGCCGCCCAGGTTCCAGATGTCCCAGGCCCCTGGCCCTCACCTGCCCCTCACCTCACCCCCATCCCTGCCGGTACCCACCGGGACAGAGAGCTGCCTTCTCCTGTGACCCACGACCTCCCGGGACGGGACAGGGCTCCTCTCCTCCCACTACTGCCCCACCCCCCCGCCCACCCCCCAGCACAGCGTCTCTCACTGCCTTCCCTCTTCAGCAGCGGGGTCGTGCAGAGCAGAGCTAGGGTGTGTGGCTCGGGTAGTCCTGGGCCCAACCCAAGCTCGGTGCCCCTGAGCAAGCCACTGACCTCTCTGAGCCTGTCTCCTCGCCTGAGAAATGAGGACAATAACCTGACCTGCCTCGTAGGGCTGCTGTCAGGTCAAATGACACGCTGGCACAGAGCCAGGCATCCAGCAAGGGCTCCATAAACGAATACGGTAGGCAGCGTTCATCAATCTGTGTAGGTACTCAGTCACTCCTGTTTGTTCACCCAGTAAATACCCTCGGAGCACATATTGGCTCCAGGCCCTGTCCAGCGAAGCCACTGACCCTGGCCTGGCCTGCAGGTGTCACGGTCCCCGGGGGAAACCATGGGTGACCGGTGTGTTCAGAGTCACAACAAGGGACTCGCAGAGGGCTATGGGTCCCTGATGAGGGAGTGAGCACCACCGTCTGGAAGACTCAGGGAGGGTTTCACAAATAGGAAAAGTTTGAACAGGGTTTCGAAGGATAAGCAGGAGTTTCCCAACAGAGAAGAGAAAAAAGCATTCCGGGAAGAAGGAACACCGTATGCGGAGGCCCAGAGGCTGGCAGGGCAGACCCAGGGAAACCCGTGGGCGGGAATGCCTCGCCCTGAGGGAGGGGATGTTCCCAGTGCGCAAGTGAGACCCAGGGAGATGCGGTGACCAGCCCAAGTTCACGCAGGAAGTCTGCTGCAGAACCAGAATCAGCCTCGGTCCTGACACCGAGCCGGGGCTCAGGCGACAAGACCGTATCGGTGCTGACCATGCTCAGCCCACCCCGCCGTCACCCCTGCTCTCCATTCCCCTTTTGTACCTCTTCCCTCTGCTTCTTCCTGCTTTTAGTTCCCATTCTCATCCCCAGCCTGTCCCTTCTTTCTCAATAACAAACACAACCTCCCAAAGCTCAGCAATGGGGGAAGTGGCCAGGAAGCCGGGAGAATTTCTTTGGGTTGCCTGGTGGTTCTGAGGAGCAACCAACAGCTTGAGCCGACCTAGAGGCAGCAGAATCAGGGACGGCGGGAGGAACGGGGGCGGTGCCCCGGCTGAATGTCGTGGACAAGATGCTGGCCGGCTGGGGCTGACGGTGGCTGCCGTGCTGGGACATGGGGGCTGGCGGTCATGCGGCTGGGTTTGGCGTGCTGGTGACTAATGATGACAGGGGCAGGAGTAATAGAGGTGACCGTGGCTGAGGCAGGGTGATGGATGGTGATGGACAAAAGCCCAGTGGGCATGCTGGGAAGTGGTAATCGACTACAGTGGTAAAATGGCCATGACTTTGCTGCCGACGGTGACATCTTGATATGATGGCGGTGACGACAATCGTGGTGATGGGGGTAGAGACACGAACGTCCCGATTCTGGGGCTCAAACACCACTCTCTAGTCCAGGAACGTGGGCCACCCTCTCGGAGCCCCGGGGGCTCGGGACCCACCCTCTCAGAAGCAGGCGGGCAGAGCCCCGCCCTCTGAGATGCCAGGGGGCACCATTTACTGAGACCCACTCCTCGGTGAGCACCTGCTAGGTGCCAGCCAGTGCAGGGCCCTTTGCTAGCCTTCCACTTCATGTGCTCCTGGCAAATCTATGAGGTCAGACAGTCCCCCCAACTTACATCGGAGGAGAACGGGGGCCTGGGTGTGACTTGGCAGAGGTTGCACAAGGAGCCAGGCCCGGGCATGTCCTCAACCCTTTCCCAACAGATAATTCAGTTTGCAAAATGGGAAGTGGGTCTCAAGTGCTCACCCCTTCCTGACCGCCCCCCCCCCTTTCCAGGACTGCTACACCCTGACCCTGTGTCCTCCGGCTCTGATGGCCTAGCGACCCAAGGGCTGCTGCACACTTAAACCATTATCATCATCATCATATCATCAGACCCTCCCTGAAGCTCAGCCACCCACTCTGTTTTCCCTGGGGGCCCCTGGCTTCTCTGGGAGGAGGATGGGAGAAGAGAACCAGATGCATCAGCGTCAAGAGGAAGCTCTCCTCCCCCACCCCCTCCTCTGCCACCCCATACTTCCTGTAGAGGCTTATCAAGGCAACTGGGTGGGGGCCATTCCCCCACAGCATCATCTCCCCAGCCACCTCCCCAGCCAACCCCGATATCATTTGCCGGGCCCTCCTGGAGGAGCCCAGGCTCAGCTGCAGTCCCTGCCGGGCTGCCCTGCCCCAGAGCCGGGCACCCCCCCCACACACCCACACGGAGGCTGCTCCTCCCTCCCACCCCTGCCCCCTCCACTATTCACCTGGCCCTCCACCTGGCCACTTTACGTCTCTGTGCCTCAGTTCCCTCATCTGCAGAACGGAGAGAAGGATCCACCCCCTCTCGAGGCTGCCTCGAGGAGCCGATGAGGTGACATGTGTCTGCTACCGAAGACTGACCCACTCAGAGAGACCCACTGACCAGCAGAAGTGCTTCTGTGTGGACACCAAACCACAAGCCCCCCACGGCCATGGCCACTCTATTTGTAACAGACCCAAACTAGAAGCAACCCTCCCGCAGAAGGATAGGCAAATACACGGTGATATATTCGACCAATGAGATACAATGGTGGGCGGTGGGGGGGATGCTCACAAACACAGTGCTGAGAGAAGGAAACCAGACACAAAGGAGCATCTGCTGTGTAATCTCATTCCTGCCTAGTTCTAGAACATACGTTGGAAGAGGCCAGTGGAGCGAGGGTGGTGATGAGGAGGGGGCACGCAGGGCCTCTGGGTCTGGTCTCGTCCCATTTCTCAATCTGGGTGAAGGTTACATGGGTGTGTTCACTTTGTAAACAGTTCATCAAGATGTACGCTTGTGATATGTAAATTGCGCATCAGGAAAACGTTTGCAAAAGTAAAATAAGATAGAGATTAGCAGGCACCTACTATGTGTCAGGAGATCACAAAGATAAATCAGGCTTCCAGGCCTCCAGGCCAGAAGACAGGGTCCACGGGGCCCCAGGAGTTGGGAGTGGGGAGCTGCCCTGGGATGGGGGTGAATTTTGAGAGTTCGGAGTCCAGGACTAGGGGCTTCAGGAAGTCTTCTGAGAAGCAGTCAGTCTTAAAGTTTTCTCCCAAAGGGCAGTGGGATGGGTGTGTCAGGCAGAGGGAAGGGCAGAAGCAAAAGCAAAAGTGGGCGAGCCCCTTGGGGCGCCTGGGTGGCTCAGTCGTTAAGCGTCTGCCTTCAGCTCAGGTCATGATCCCCAGGTCCTGGGATTGAGCCCCGCATCGGGCTCCCTGCTCTGCGGGAAGCCTTCTTCTCCCTCTCCCACTCCCCCTGCTTGTGTTCCCTCTCTTGCTGTGTCTCTCTCTGTCAAATAAATTTTAAAAATCTTTAAAAAAAAAAAAAAAAAAAGAAATCATTAGCTTTGGGTGCCTGGGTGGCTCAGTCGTTATGCGTCTGCCTTCCGCTCAGGTCATAATCCCAGGGTCTTGGGATCGAGCCCCGCATCAGGCTCCCTGCTCGGCAGGGGGCCTACTTCTCCCTCTCCCACTCCCTCTGCTTGTGTTCCCTCTCTCGCTGTCTCTCTCTCTGTCAAGTGAATAAATAAAAATCTTTATTTAAAAAAAAAAAAGTGGGCAAGCCCCATTCAGGAAACTGCAAGAAGTTTCTCTTGGGGACTGTGACTTGGGGGTCATCCATGTGCCAGGCACCCAGTGGGCCCCCAGGAAATGGTAGCTGCCGCGTGGCTGGGCTGGTAGAAGGACCTAGAAGACATGGGGGAGCCGGTGGTTTCACCGGGGCGTGGCTTTGGGAGCAGCAGAGCCAGGAGAAAGCTCTCTAGGCAGAAAAAACAGCTTGTCCAAAGGCAGCGGGGAGCTCCCAGAGAACACGATTCAGATGGCACATGCCTCAGTTTATCGCCCTGTAGCATACCAAGTGCCATGACATAAATAAAATCTTTAAAAAGGGGTGGATGGCGCCTGGGTGGTTCAGTCACTTAAATGTCTGCCTTCAGCTCGGGTCACGTCCGGGGGTCCTGGGAGCCTGCTTCTACCGCTCCTTCTACCCCTGCCCCATAGCTTGTGCTCTCTTTCTCGCGCAATCTCTCTCTCTGTCTCAAATAAATAAAAAAATCTTTAAAAAAAGAAGAAGAAGAAGAAGTGCCAAGGCAGGAGCACCGCATGGGGAGTAGCTCGCTCTGGCCTAGGCTGTCTGGGCAAGCCAGCGTGCCATCCTCAGCGACCCCCCCAACACACACACACACCCCGGCACGTGACAGCCCAGCAAGGCCCGCCCTCTGCCCTCTGCCCTTTCAGGCCGTCCCCTGAGAAAGAAGACAGGATGGCAGGCCTTTCCGTGAAATTCCTGGCCCAGTGAATCCCAGGGGCCTCTGCCATTCCATGGTTGGTAGGGGGGGTGCCCCTTTGGGGGGGTTCAGTGTCATTCTCCAGGCTTGGCCCAAACCCCCATCATCCTCCACTTCCTGAGCATCTGGGGAAACACCCTGCATCCAAACCTTTCCCAGAAACCAGCAATTCCCTCTTTACCCTCGGAGCGAGGCCCCCCACATGAGGGCTACTGCTAAAACCGCTGGGCACTCGGCAGAGGCCAGGGCCTCCTCGGGACACCCTCAGCCCTTCGTCCTCACTCACCTCAGCCTTGTGAGGCAAGTCCTGCTATTCCCACTTTCTCGCCATTTTGCAAGTGAAACTGAGACTGCGTCTTTGCATGTGGGCTCCACGTTTCGACGAGCCAGGCCCCTTGGATCTTACAGGTGACCCCTGCCCCGTCACTGCCAAGAAGCGTGCCCTCTCCACCACGGTCTGGGCCACGAGCAAGACCGCCAGCCTCTCGTTCTTTATCCACCACAGGCTGCCAAGCTGACTGGCCTCTCCAAGCCTCCTTCCTCTTCTGCCAAATGGGGGCTCCAGGGTTCACTGCCATTTGTGGGGTGCTCATGAGGTGCTTGCTGGGTGTGCCTCCACCTGGCTTCCTGTGAGTCTCAGAATGACCCTGCACTTCGGCGTCACTGGCCCCCATTTGCCAGGAGAGGAGATTGAGACTGGCGTTAGGGGAAGGATGCTCACAGCAGGGCTGCAGGCTGGAAGCGCAGGGAGCCTGCACCCTCCCCTGTGCAGCCTCTTGCTCGGCTTCCGGCCTCGTTAGGGCTTCTGGCTTCTGTGGCCCCTTTCCCCATAAGAAACAAGCACAAGCCCCGCAGGGAACACAGAGTGAAGTCTGGGTTCTGGGTCCGCTGCCCTGGGCTCAAAATAAAAGCCTCACTTCCTAGGGGGCTCAGGGTCAGGGTGGTGACCGAGAAGCATCAGCTCCCCCGGACTCCACCCTCCAGCGGTGGGGCCCAGTCTGAATGGGAGGACCCCCTCCTCCCAGCCTGTGTCTCCCCTAGCCATGGAGCTCTGACAGCAATGGATCCTTTCAACCCAGGTGATTCCTGAAGGCTGGGACCACTGCCCACATCCCATTCCCAGAAGCCCCTTCCTTCCCTTCCCTTGGGCCTGAGAACCAGGAAGTGAGGAGAGGATGAGGCCCAGCCTGGGGTCTGGCCTATCCTCACCCACCTCACAGGACAAAAACCTCCATCACTCAGCCCTCCAGGCCTGGTGCCACAGCAAATGTTTTACTTTGCCCCCAGGGGACCTTGTGTGCAGGCCCCAATTGGTCCAGTGGGTCCAACGGCCTCCTCAAGTAGCTGTGTGGGCCTCCAACATTTTATAAGTTAGAAGGTGGGGGCACCTGGGTGGCTCAGTAGTTAAGCGTCTGCCTTCGGCTCAGGTCATGATCCCAGGGTCCTGGGACTGAGCCCCGTGTCGGGCTCCCTGCTCCACAGGAATCCTGCTTCTCCCTCTCCCACTCCCCCTGCTTGTGTTCCCTCTCTCGCTGTGTCTCTCTCTGTCAAATAAATAAATAAAATCTTTTTTAAAAATAAATAAATAAATAAGTTAGAAGGGATGAGGAGTGTAACTTAGTTCCAACTAAGGCCCCTGGGCCGTGGCACCGGGGAGAGGCCACAACTTCCACCCTACCACCCCCCCACCCCCGCCGGCCTCTTCACACCTTCAGGAAGGGCACAGACCACACGGAGGCATCAGGCATGAAGGCAGAGGCTCTAACAGACTTTCATCTGGGGCTTTCCCCACCTGGTAGTTGGGGCCCTATTTTTAGGCCCTAAACAGATGAGCTTTCAAAGGTGTGGTCTGCTCCCCCAGCCCACTATGGGCACCAGCCGGCAGGCCCTCACTCCAACGGGGCCACATCAGCTCAATACCTCAAAGCAGTCATCCTTGAGGCAGGGACTCCTGGCCCCAGGTAGCAGATAAGGAAACTGAGGCCCAGACGGCAAAGGTGTCTGCCTGCTCCAGGTTACATCACAAGTTAGTGATGGAGACAGTGCTGATTTTCAATCTCAAAATGCAACAGAAAGAGAAAAGAGTCCGAGAAGGACAAATCAGGAGGGTTTCCTGGAGGAGGAGGCTTCCTGTGAGCTGGACCATAAAGAAGAAATGAAGACTGGGTGAGGGAAGGGCCTCCCAGAGAGGCGGGCCACCCCCAGCCCATGGGCCAGGTAAGGAATTCATTTGTTTGTTCACTGGCTCATTGCCCACACCTGTGTACTGGAAGGGGCGACCCAGGACAAGCCCTACCTCCCGGTGATCTGGAGCAAGCCAGGAACCTTCCTGGCCCCCTGCTTTCTCATCTCTAAAAGGAGAGGATTGGACCAAGGAGAGATCCATCTCTTGGGTTATGAAGCCTGAAAGAAATGAGGAACTCGGTCCAGCCTCCCCCACCACACCTCACAGCCATCCCTCCCTAACCCCCAGCTCTATGAACGTATCAGTGTTCCTAACATCACAGGGCCTTTCCCTCCCCCAGGCTTTGCTCACCTCCCCAGCAGCCCCAAGCACATGCCCGCTCATCCTTAGCACACAGGCCTCCTCCAAGAAGCCATTCCTGAATCCCCAGCCTCCACTCCAGGACTGGGCTGAGGCCCCTCATCTGTGTGTCGGCATCATCCAGCAAAGCCACTATCATGGCTCCCCTCGGGCCTAGAGCCCCCGGAGGCACAGGCCATGGACGTGTCAGGCCCGGACCCTGGCCCAGGGCTCAGCACAGAAAAATGAAGGCAGGCTGGAGAATCTATCTGCATTAGGGACAGATGCCTTTAAATAAGAGAGGTTGCTTTACTTTTTTTGTTTTGCCAACTTAAAAAGTAGTATATTAGAGTAACCAAATAAATAAAGTAGCACTGGATTATAACCCAAAGCGTAAAATAAATATCCGTGTGTTTCTACTGATGTAAATAAATAAATCATCTAGTTTTAGAACAAATAAGGAGAACAGACCAATCTCCCATGAGAAATTCCAAATATCTCAAATATTAGGTAGCTTGTCTGCCCTCAAGAAATAACTCTCCACTCCTTAAGTGACCTTCTTCCAGAAAGGACAGTATTGGAGGGTGGGGAGGGGGGAGGGGGGCAGTGGGGAGAAACCTGACAAACACGATCTTCCCCAGGTTATCAAGGTCACCATCAACAGTGTTAAGATATGTCGGGAGTCCACACCTTTGATAGGATGTGCTGAGAATGGCCCTTCACCTCTGCCATCTCACTCCCAATAACACTTTACCCAAGTCCAACCAAGAGAAAACCATCAGACAAGTCCCATTCGATGAATATTTGACCAAATGTACGATCAGTACCCCTCAAAACTGTCAATGCCACCCAAAACAGGGAAAATCTGAGAAACTGTCCCAGCCCAGAGGAACGTAAGGAAGCGTGAGGATTAAATGTGACATGGTATCCTGGATGGGATCCTGAGACAGAAAAAAGATAGGAGGGAAGAGCTGAGAAGATCTGAATAAAGCATGGGCTTGAGTTAGGGTATTAATGTGGACTCATCGATGTGACAAATGTGCCGTATTAATGTAAGATGCTAACCCCAGGGGAAACCAGGTGAGGATCGTACAGGAACTCTGTACTGTGTTCACAGCAGTTCTGTGAATCCAAAACCGTTCTAAAATTAAGTCTTCTTTAAAAAGCAGTACATGCTCAGGGCACCTGGGTGGCTCAGTCGGTTGAGTGACCAACTCTTGATTTCGGCTCAGGTCATGATCTCAGCGTCCTGGGACCGACGACCCCCAAGTAGGGTTCCCTGCTCAGTGCAGAGCCAGCTTGAGATTCTCTCTCCCTCTCCCTCTGCCCTCCCCGCTGCTCATACTATAAATAAATAAATAAATAAATAAATAAATAAATAAATAAATATCATCTTAAAACAAACAAACAAAAAAAATAGTACATGCTCATTGTACCAAACAGAGAGAATACAGGAGTGTAGAAAGAATTAGAGCTTTCATAATCCTATAACCCAGAGACAGTCAGCATCAACCTCCTTCCCTCCTTGGCCTAAAGCAGGTATAAGCTTTTCATCTAGGCAATGCATTTCTAATGGAATTCTAGGCAGTAGGGGAGTAGTCAGGGAGGGAGATATTTCTGGGCAAAAGGGTCTTCTGGGGATTCTCCACCCCACAGTTGACTTAGGACGTACTTTGGGTTGCCAGACAAGCCAGGGCCAAAGAGGCCAATTTAAGAAAGTTCTCTGGGGGTGCCTGGGTGGCTCAGTCGGTTAAACATCTGCCTTCAGCTCAGGTCATGATCCTAGGGTCCTGAGATAAAGCCCCGAGTCAGGCTCCCTGCTCAGCTGGGAGTCTGTTTCTCCCTCCTTCTGCTTCTTCCCCAGCTTATGCTCTCTCTCTCTCTCAAATAAATACATAAAATCTTTTTAAAAAAAGAGAAAGAAAGAAAGTTCTCTGACTCCCCTACACATGCAAGTTTGAGTCAGAAATCACCCATGACCGAGGAAACCCTCTACACAAACCCAGCAGGACCTTGAGGGAGGCCCTCCAGCCCTTGGACACAGAAGGGTCCTCCCATAAGAAGGTCCCTGATGACCAATAAAGTGTAGCGCTGTCTTAGGACACCAAAGACCCAATCTAACCCTCCCCAGAGAGGCCAAGTCCAGGAATAGCTCTCAGTGTGCAGTTGTCATCCATGACTGGCTCCAGATGACGACAATCTGGGCCATCGACACATCTGGACAGCAGCTTCTCTTTTTCCATCCAGATGTTAGAGACCCTGCCAGCACACCTGCCACTCAGCCCCTGCCCCTTTCTGGGAAGGAGCAGAGGCTTCTCCAGACGATGACCCCCCATTGCAACCAACCAAGGACCCCAGAGAGGGGCCTGGGCTGGGCGTACAGCTTCCAGGCTTCTCCATTCTCATGCCTTCTGCTCTAGAACATCCCTTGGCTCCCCATGGTTCACATTACAGACAGTGGTTCTCAACTGGGGGGAGTGACTTTGTCCCCAGGGGACATTCGGCAACATCTGGAGATATTTTGGGTTATCACAACCCAGGGGTGCTACCGGCATCTTGTGGATAGAGCCCAACGATGCTGCTAACCATCCTACAATGTGAAGTTCAGTCCCCATGACAAAGAATTCTCCAGCCCCAAATATCGATTGTGTGCTACAACGAAGGTCCACTCTCTTCAGCTTGTCTCTCTGAGCGCCTACCACCTCCCGCACCCCAAGCTGAAGCCTCCAGGTTGGTCTGGGTAGTGTCCCCTACACAAGCCACCGTCCCTCAGCCTCTACCCTTTGCACACCTGTTCCTCCCCGTCCATATTCCCCACAAGCAAACTCTACACCTCCACCAATGGCACCACCTCCAAGAAGGCTTCCCTGATCACTTGCCCACACTTTGTCCAGCTCTGTGGGCAGGCACTGATATCACTTCACGACCTACAGGTGAGGACCTCAGACGGTGGGATCAAGAGGAAACCCCGGGGCGCCTGGGTGGCTCAGTCGTTAAGCGGCTGCCTTCGGCTCAGGTCATGATCCCAGGGTCCTGGGATCGAGCCCCGCGTCTGGCTCCCTGCTCTGCGGGAAACCTGCTTCTCCCTCTCCCACTCCTGCTTGTGTTCCCTCTCTCGCTATGTCTCTGTCTGTCAAATAAATAAATAAAATCTTAAAAAAAAAAAAAAAGAAAGAAACCTCAAGAGTCCCAAAGTCTGGGGTGTGCGGGACAGCGGCCAGGCCCACGCAGCCTGCATATGGACCCGGTCTGGCCAGCACAGGGATTTCTTTTTCACCTTGAATCAGTCACCGATACGGAAATATATCAGAAAATGCGGCATAAAATCCTATGTTTCCTGCTTCCCTACTTCCCTAGATGTCAGAAGAGCAGCTCCCGGGCCCACATTCCTTGGTGGCAACAATCAGCAGAAGCAGAGACCAGTTTCCAGAGCAGACCCAGGACGGGGCCCCCAGGTCAGCGCCGACCGTCTGCCCTATCGCACTCACTTCCGTGACCTGTCTGGCCCACAAATAGGGGGGAGTTTGAACCCTCTGAACCAGTCCCCCTCCCCACCCATCATCTTTCTAAAGGGAAAACTGAGACCCAAGAGAGAAAATCGTCCCAGGTCACACAGGCAGTTAGCGGCAGAGCTGGGGTCAGGGCCCAGGGGCCCGCTTCCCACAAGGACACCTCCGCGTCCATCACTGTCCTTCGGAGAACATTCCACAATCTCAGAGCTTGAAGAGGCCCTAAGGATTTGGTGTGGGGACAGCCAAGGTGCCCTTCACATCTCTCAGGGTCACTCTCACGCTGGCTGGAGCAACACCCCAAACCAGCATTCTGGGGTCTGACAGCCGCAGGCGCTGCATCTGATGCACGCTGATAACAACACGTCCTCTGCGTCCCGCGCTGCTGATGCGCCTTGTAGATGGGAACTCCCTTGATCCTCTCAGCAGCCCTATCAGAGAGGTGGTACTGTTTCTGGTGAGGAAACTGGGCTTCAGAGAGGTTAGGTAAGCGGCCCGAGGCTGCACAGCTAGGAAGCGGCGAGGCCAGGATTTGCACACAGGCGTGAATCCAGAGGCTGTGCGCTGACCGCTGAGTTGCACCACCCCTCGGACAGCCAGGCTCTGGCCGCAGCCCTGCCGGCGACAGGAAGCTGATGCAGCCAGGCTTAAGCAGCTTACAGCAGCCCACCACAGAATGCCAGATTTAGGCTAATTTTGAGGAAGCCCTTCTAGGCTCATGAGAGAACTGTTAACCACAGGCCCTGAGTCACCCTAGGAGGAAGGTGCCTGGGTCTGGGGGAGCTGGGTGTGGCTCGGAGTTGGGCAGTGGTGGGGCGGGGTGGGATGATCTGGGCAGGACTGAACAGAGACCCCAAGGTCCACCCACCGAGACGGAGCGGGGAGCCTCTGGCCCCAAGGGGCTGTGGCTCACCCAGAGTCACTCTGCATTCAGAGAAGACAGAGAGGCTCCACACCGGGGCTGTGCACACCAGCTTCCAAAGGGGAACCGCGGGGCCTCTCCTCCTCCAGAGCGTGGGCCAGGCAAGCCATCCTACCCATTAGCACAAGACCTCAAGTTTTCTTTGGTGGAGAGAAGGCAGTAGAGTGCCGAGCTATCAACAAGAGGATCCAACCCCCTCCCTCCCTGCTAGGAGCACAGGGGAGAGATCCCCACCTTCCTCCCCACCAGCGGCCCTGGCCCCCCACAGGAAGAAGTGGGTCCAACTCCATACCCGGGCAACAGTCCCAGCCCACAGTTCTGCACACATTCCTGCCTTCCACAGCCCTTTCCAGGCTGCGTTCCATTTGAACCTTACGACTGCTATGTTGTCCCATTTTACAGAGGCAGAAACTGAGCCTCGGGGAGACGGGGGGTTCCATTCGCTTGGAATGAGGCCCCTTCTCCCACCCCTGCTCCCCTCCAGAGGCGGCTGCAGGGCTCCCTGCCGTTTGACAGAGGGGGAGACTGAGGCCCAGGGCAGGGACGGGATCTGTCCAGGGTCCCGCAGACAGGTGGTGGGCAGCTGTCCTCCCACGGTCGGGGGCGGGGGGCATCCGTAGGTCAGGGCCCTCTCTCTTACACACGCACGCACACACACACACACACACAGGCACACACAGCCTCCCCGCGCCTGCCCACACACTCACCACATGGTAGATGGCCAGGGCGGTGGTGGCGATGCGGACGTTAAAGCAGCAGCAGGTCTGGCGGGCGGCAGGCGCGTGGGGGGCCATGGTGCTGCTGTCCCCTGCTCCTAGGCACTGAGGTGGGGAGCCCAGCACCCGGAGCAGGGCAGAAAAGGGGAAGCTGCTGGCTGCCCTCCTCACTTCCTTCCTGCCCCTCAGACAGGCAGGGGCCAGCTCGTCACCACAGGGGCGGGGCAGCGGGGACAAGCCACAGCCTGCCTCGAGAGCGCCGCAGCTGGCCCTCTGCCACCCCCGGGGGGGGCTTCCCTGGGGAAGGCATGTCCCGGCACCTTGGATGCAGCAGTTTGGTGGGTGAGCAGACACACGCCCTGCTTACGAGCTGCTCCCCATCGCTCCTGGAAGCAGCGTTACCAAGCTCATTTCCAGACAGAGAAACGGAGGTCCAGAGAGGTCAAGGCAATCACCCCAAGTCACACTGCAGTTAGTGCTGGTGGCAGGATTCAAACCCAGGTCTGGCTGGCTGCCCACATAGCTCTCGTGTAGTATTTCCTACATGTTCTTAGCATGATCCTGGATTTAAAACAAAACAAAACAAAACAAAAACATGATCCTGGATTGACTGTTGTAATCCTCACCTCAGTCCTTTGAGGGAGGTACTATGATTAGCCCTGTTTTCCAGATGAACAGAAAAGGGCCCAGAGAGGGGAAGTGATTTGTCCAAGGTCACACAGCTAGCATGTGGAGGAACTGGGATTTGAACGGAGCCTGACTGGTTTGAGAGGCGGCCCCTCGGAGTGGGTGTTCTCTTGACTCTACCCCCAACCTCAGAGAGAAGCATGTTCTTCCTGAGCTCTGTCCGAAGCAGGACAAAAAAAATAATTACTGAGCAAATCCATCCGTCATGTGTCAGGCCCCAGGCTAGGCTCTCCCCACACCTGGCTCCTTAATGCCTCACAGCAATCTGGGAAAGCCTCAGTCAAGCGTCTCTTTATGGGGGCCTCCAGGCCCCCTGAGACTCACATGCAATCAGGGATTTTTCCCCCCTCACTCTTGGGAAAAGTTGGAATTAATAAAGCATGACTATTTTCAAGCTACACTGGGACCTTTGCTCCCTTCTCAGGTGATAAATCATCCATACTGCAGTAAAGGAAGGGAATATGAGGCACTTGGGAAATCCCTACAAGAAGTCGGATCTGTCCAGACGCCGAGCTCACTTCAAGGTACCGCTTCTGCGGGAGAACACTGGGGACCTGAAGTCCCACCCCCGCATGATGTCAGGATTGGCCACTACGGCTGCTCATCATTTCTGCCCCAGGAGAGGTTATAAAAGGTCTCTATGCTCCTCCCCCTGGGCAGGAATTGTGCTATTGGACCCACAACACTCAGCTGGTGGACTTGATCAAACCTTTCTCTGTTTCCCTATAAGACCAAGGGGGGCTCTGCAAGCTTGGGTGCCTGGGCGACCCCGCCCATCCCTTCCCCCACCTCACTTTCCAGCCTGTTTATTTGCATCACAGGCCTTGCAGAGATCAGACATCACAGAAAGGTGGTACAGAGTCCTGGTCCCGCGTGTGGGCTCTAAGGCTCACCGCCTGGGTTCAAATCCTCGCACCTGCTGGCCAGGGAACCAACACAGTGACAAAAGTCCTGCTTTGCCCAAGAGCAGCAGGACCAGAGTGGCAGGAAATGAGGATCGCAGGAGCCAGAAGGGCCCTGAGGCCATGCTGGAGAGTCTGGATGTAACGGTGCTGGGAAACCACTTGAAGATTTAATACCATAATAAATGAGAGCCATGAATAACATTATGGTTTGGTGAAACTGGAGCAGGTGTAGAGCCAGTTTCCGGAGCGAGTGCCGGAACCCACTGCTGGTACGTGAGGCCATTTTACATGGTATATGGATGAACACTTTTCATTTTTATGGTGATAAATTCATTTTAGTGTGCATTATAAAAATATACATAACTAGCCCATGAATTTTGTGATTTTTCCATTTATGAGAGTAATATAAAGTCTCTTTTTTAAAACAGATGCATTTAAATAAAAAAGCAAGTTGGTTTAAAGAAAAATATCAAGCTGGCTGCAGGCCAGGAGGCAGGCACATGGGGCAAACAGCCAGGGAGCAGCGTGGGCGTCACTGATTTGGGAATTTGGGTCCTTGGGAAAGCTCACAGGAGCTGTGTGATCTCAGACAAGGTGCTTGATCTCTCTGAGCTGTGGTTTCCACAGCTGCAAAACAGAGGCAGATGCTCCACCTTGGTGAGGATGAAATGAGGTCTGTTTGTTTCTTCCCTTCCCAGACCAGCCTGGTCCCCACCCCCACCCCCACCCCCACCCTCAGGCCGTTGGGAAGAGGCACAGTCTGGACTTGAATCCTGATCCATCTGATCCTGGGTCCTGGCCACCATCTCCCTCCCAGAAGCACCGGAGTTCTGATTGATCCTTAGTTCCACGCTGAGTAGCCGGCCTCCAGCACATGAGGGGCCCTGGGTGGGAGGGGGAGGCTCAGTCACTCCCTGAGGGATGGAAGCCCATTCTTCTTTATTTGTATCCCCTCCAACCTTCCTGAGGAAGGGATGCTTGGTATCCCAAATGTCGGACCCCTTGGCCAAGGCCACTGAGGTCAGCAGAATAAAGAGACCCACATCCCCATCCCTGGAACTTGAGAATCTATGTGACCTGACATGGTAAAGGGACTTTGCAGGTGTGATTAAGTTAAGAATCTTGAGACGGGAAACTGATCTTGGAATATCCAGGAATATTCAGGGCCTGATATAATCAAAAGGGAATCATCAAAATGTAATCATAATCATCATCAAAAATGTAATCATAAGTGAAAGGGGGAGGCAGGAATATCAGAGTCAGATAGAGATTGGAAGATGCCAACTTGCTGGCTCTGAAGATGGAGATAGCCAAGGAAAGCAGGCAGCTTCTAGAAGCTGGAAAAGGGAGCAGATTTTTCCCTGTACAAAAGGATGCACCCTGCGGACACCTGATGTTAGCCCAGTGAGAGCCATTTTGGACTTCTGTACTCCAGAAAAGTCAGGTAATAAAGTGGTGTTGTTCAGGCCACCGAGCTTATGGTCATTTGTTACAGCAGCGACATACTGGAGGAAGGCATACTGGCCCACCCTGGACCCTGGGTCTCCCAGACACCCTGAGGAAGCCACAATCCCCATCCTCACACGTGCAGCCCCCGGCCCCGCTCGCTGCAGACCTTGGGCACGTCGTGGACTTCTCTGAGCCTCAGTTTCCCTCCTGACACTTATCAGACCATGATAACACCCATCTCATTGTCTGTGAGGATGACCTGAGGACGTGCCCGTGGGGATGGCAAACTTCCCTCTGCCCCTCACTCCTCTTCTGCCCTTTTCTATGACAAACAACTCGTTTTGGGCTTCTCCAGACTTCTTTCTAACCTCTTCCTCAACTGGTGGAAAGCTTGCAAACTGGAGACATTCCAAAGTCCAGATAAGGAGAAGGCCGCCCAGCGGGGACGCACCTCCCGGCCGAGCCGTCCTCCTGAGTGTCTCTTCTGACAAGGTCATCTGCCAGGATTCCCATCTCTTCCGAGGTCACCTTTCGTCCCGAAAGCGTCTGTAGCTTCCGGCTGCTTGTCCGGGTTCCCATCTGCTGCCATGCTCTAGGACCACTTCCACGGACTTCTCACTTTCCTCAAAGGTAGAGCTACTTGTGAGCTTTCTTTGTGAAGCCAGAAGAACATCACTGGGACTTCCCTCTTCCCCCACGTGCCTGGAGGTAAAAATAAAACCTGCCAGGACTCTGCCGGGTTTCATATTCAGACAGAGTTGGGGAGTCTTGTCCTTTCCATTAACCTGAAGTGCTTAGGAGGGCCCGGCTCCCAGTAACGACTCAACAGCGGGAGCTATGTGGATGGGATTGTTGCTTGGATTACGCCCATCATTAGCTGAACCCCTTGCCCGGTTTGTAGCTCAGCTGAGCCTCCCCCAGCCCCAGCCTGGAGAGAAAGGTGGCAAAGAGGTGTCAATTGGCCCCTGGCAAGCCCGAGAGGTCGGAGGTCAGGGGCCTGCCCCGGGACACACAGATGGCCAGCAGCAGAACCTGGACATGGGTCCTGCCTGCCTGGGGATGGCGGCTGGGGAGGCACATGCGTGGTGCAGCCACGGGGAGTCGCTCTGGGGCTCTCTTCCCCAGGGGGCTCCCAGATGCCCTCTGCAAATCACTGCAGCCTAGGGTCAAGCTTTCTGCCCAACCACCAGCCTGTAATTCCCTCCTGGCTGCCCTCACCATCTCACTCCTATTTTTGAGATTTGGAGCTGGGACCTGTAGGGCCAAGGTCAGTGGCCTGGAAAACACGAGAAACCACCCAGTACTCTCTCCCCTCTCCGTACCCCCCAACACTGCCTGCTCCCCAGGGACCATGGGGACTGCAGATGTAGCCTCAGGGTAACTCCTCTACACCCCTGTCCTGCGGAAGGGAGCCAGGCCTGGACCTCAGAGGGTCATCCTGGCAAGGACAGCCAGCAGGCCTGGGCGTGGGGAGAGCAGGCCCTCCTGTGACAAATCAGTCATCCCATGGGCAGTCAGGGCCCCTGAGGGGGTCTGGCCACCACCCCATCAAGGAGGCTGCTCTCAGCCAAGCAGATGAGAGGTCACAGGCTGCACCCAGGGGCCTAATCACACCCTATACTGCTCTGGGGAGCGGCCATGGGGTGTGCAGGCAGAAGGCCCCTGGCAGGGGGCTCCACGGAGAGGGGGGTGGTTGCCACAGTCAGAGACGGCACTGGCTGTGAGCAGGACGGAGGGCCATGCCAGCACCAGCCCACCTAATCCCAGCACCTCCCTCCTCCTGGCTGTTAACCATGCCCTTGGAAAGCACCTCATAGATCCAGGTCCCTAAAAAGTTGGTGCTCAAGTCACACACCTGCCGTTAATACCACAGTAATAAATGACCTCATTGGGGCATTTCCCCCAGATTGGGGATTTTTACTTAATCAAATAAAAACAACAACAACCAAACAACAAAAGTGACAGGTCCTGCTAAGGGCCGAGGACCTGGAAGAGGTTTAAAGAAAAAGAAAGGCAGAGAGAGAACTACTATTTATGGTTCTGGCCAATGTACTACGTAGGGACTTCCGGGAAATCTGTGGTTATCCTGATTAAGAAGGGACAGATTCCACAAATACCTGCCCTTCTACCCTCCGTCTTAACGCCTTGATTCCTGCCAGGGATGCAGGTACAATGTCTAGAGGGGCAGCAGCTATTCTGGAAGCATGAGGACAAAAGCCATATTCGAAAGATGTGGCGGGGGAGAGACAGAGCCCTGAGCCCTGATAGCATCACAACGCCTCTGCACCAGCCCTGAACCCTCTTCCTCTGGACGCCTTGCCATATGAGAAAAGGAAACCCTACCTACCCAGGTCTTTTTCATTCAATATCCATGAATATCCATTCACCGAGAGGCTTGCGTTAGGTGCTCGGGACACAGCAGTGGATAAGACAGACAGGGTCCTTGCTCTCAGGGGGTGAAGACTTTGGTAGGGGGACAGTAACAAGGACCCACGGAAATAAGGCCACATCAGCGAGGGATAATCCTCACTTTGCACGGCGGCTTGCACTGGCCCGGCTTCCGGCCTCACCTGGAGAACAGACTTACTGCGGGGCCTGGGATGGTCCCCTCTCACTCGCACTTGTCTCCCTGTCTGTAACATCGAGGAGGGGGCCAGAGCCATACTCTCTGAGGCCTGGCGTCCCTCGGCCAAGCCCCGGGGCCAGGCAGGTCACCTCCTCCCAGCAGCTGCACCCAGCACCTGGATGCCCTCCAGCCTGACCGGGCTGTGGCTGGCCTCAGGTTCCTTGGCGCTGAGTAAAGAGCTGGGGGTCCCGGCGGGCCGACCCAGGCCTCCTGCCTGCCACCCTTTAAGGGCCACCGATAAATCTCGACCAACTGCTGAAAGCTCGGTCCCTGGCCAACTGTGGGCTGAAGAGGCCGATTGTGGCCAAGGCCTCTGGCTGCCGGCACCGGGCCCGGCCCTGGACAGTTGGGAAGCCAGGCCACGATGCGGCGGCCCCCTGGACTCTGCAGTCAGACCCTGCTCTGGTGACCCCAGCCTCGGGTAGTCGCCGGCCCAGGTCAGCCGCTGGACCTCACCACCACCAACCCCAACACACCCCTGCATCTACCTTACACTCCGGAATACCTCGAACACAGCGTGGGTCTCCGCCAGCCTCCCCACTGCCCAGCATCCCTGTCTCCTCGCCCCTGCCTCCCCTTCCTCCCAGTCACCAAGCCCTGCAGATCCAGTGTCCTTCCCACCTCCCAGATCCTTCTGCCTTTCCCTGTTCCCGCGGCCAGGGCCCAACCACCACCTCCTCCCCAGGATCCAGCTGTGGAGAGAGGCCAGGGGCCACAGAAGGAGTCCCTGGGCTGAGCAGGCTCTGGGAGCAGGGAACGTGTTTCTTTGGCCCAGGGGCTTGAGGGGCTGGACCTGTTATTAACAATACCACCTCTTAGAACTCTCCCGTCATCCACTCATTCACAAGAACAATGCCCCCTCTTAGACGAATACATACATACTCTTCAACAGTTAAAGACACTGGACAAATGAGGAGACCACTTAGGACACGTGCTTGCCATGAAGGCCACACCCCCTCCCACAGACTCCGCGGGTGCCCGAAGTCCCCCACAGGCTTGTGAGGCTGCTCCTAATAAGATGTCCCTGTTCAGACCCTGTCGCTGCAGCCACACGGGCCTGAAGGCCAGGGGAACCTGGGTCTGCTCAGGTGTCCCCTCCAAGGGACAGTGCAGGTGCACAAATCTGACAGGTGACCCCATCAGTCGTTTTAACAAGCATGCATTGAGTCTCTACGATCTGCCGAGCACCAAGCTAGGCCTTGGGGATGGAGCAGGGGCCACCATTTGAACAGGGTGCCGGCTAGATCTCAGCCCCCACTCATAAAATTCAGAGTGGGGGCCTCCTGCCCCTTCGCAGCTGCCTCAAGCCTAGGCCAGACGAGGCCACAGGTGGCGGCCCCCATGAGTCCGGCCAAACCCCAACTGGGAGAGGCAAAGGCCAGGAATAGTCACAACATTAGTAAGAGCAGCCCAGGGATGGGTAACAATACCATTTCTTAGTAAAAGGCATAATCGAAATGGCATTTGTGGTCTTAAAATAGCTGTCCCCTCAGAGGGGTGTCAGGTGTAGGGGAAGTCCACAGACCCTGGAAGGGGGCAAACCCGGTTCACTCCTCACCTTTGCCCCTGGTAAGCTGTGTGGCCTAGGGGGCCAGGCTCACCAGCTCTCTCGGTTTTCTCATCTGTAAAATGGGTACAACAATAGGTTTGCAAAATTATTATAAAGATTAAGATAATGGGGGCACCTGGGTGGCTTGGTCGGATGAGCGTCCGACTCTTGGTTTTGACTCAGGTCATGATCTCAGGTAGTGGAATCAAGCCCTGCATCAGGCTCTGCACTCAACATGGAGTCTGCTTGTCCTTCTCCCTCCCCCTCAGTTCCTCCACAACCCCCCCAGGCCCCCAGACCCCCTCTATGAGGCATCTATCCTTCCCGCAACCCATCACCTTTCCCCCTGCCAGACATACTTCCTAAAGGCTGATTCTGAACAAGCCCTCTCTGGCTCAAGAACTTTCAGTGGCTCCCCAGAGCCTGCAGGACCCATTCTTGGCAGCCACGAGTCAGGGGCTGTTACTCTGTCTGCACCCACAGCAGTAAAGCCAAGACCTCCTCTAAGGTCTTCCGGATCCTACAGAGTGGGGCAGCTATGAGGCCCAGAGCCCCTGCACACGCAGTCCCCACCCCCGCCAAAGATACCCTGGCCACGAGGGCTCAGGGATACAAGACTGAATATGTCACTGGTTTCACTGAACTAGGCTCCACCCCATTCCCCTAAAACCCCACCACACTGGAGGGAAACGTGGGGGTGTTTGTGGTTGGACAAGTGTGCTATTTCCCATGGGGCTAATCTGATGTTGACATTTTCCACCCTACCCCTCACCTGCTTTGCTAAGCAGCTCGGCAGTATGCTCCTGCTGGGGAGGGTTGGGGAGGGGGCCGAGCTCTGCCCCCGAGGGGGTTCCCAAGGGTGGCAGCGGGCAGCTTGGCAGAGCACCTCGGGAGGGTTGGCCTTCCACATGCCTCGTCCCATCTAAGCCTGTGAACGTGCTGTTCTTGTCCCCATTTTACAGACTAAGAAACTGAGGATTCCAGTGGTGAATTGGTTCACTGGGAGTACATTCAGAATTGAGGTTCGGGCTTGAAATGCTTTATACTTTCCACCACACCACGAGACCTCCTGATGCTGCTCAGGACTAAAAAGAAATGTTGAGATACATGCGGGGTACAGATCTTCTTCATCTTCTCCACCTCTTCATTTCCCACTGAACAATGCCCAAGATTGTCCTGTTAGCCCTTCTCCCTATGGGTAAAGGAATACCCTCGCCATTCACTTTTTTTTTTTTAAGGTTTTATTTATTTACTTGAGAGGGAGAGAGCATGAGCAAAGGGAGGGGCAGAGGAACAGACAAAGGGACAAGCAGACTCCCAGCTGAGCACAGAGCCCAATGTAGGGTTCGATCCCAGGACCCTGAGACACGACCTGAGCCAAAGTCAGACACTTAACTGACTGAGCCACTCAGGCACCCCCACTTTTTTATTTTTATTTATTTTTTTAAAGATTTTATTTATCTATTTGACAGAGAGAGAGAGAGCACACAAGCAGGAGGAGTGGCAGGCAGAGGGAGAAGCAGACTCCCCGCTGAGCAGAGAGCCCAACGCAGAGCTCAATCCCAGGACCCTGGGATCATGACCTGAGCCAAAAGCAGACGCTTAACCAACAGCCACCCAAGCACCCCCACTTTTTTTTAAAGATTTAATTTATTTATTTTAGAGAGAGATTGTGTGAGTCGGGGGAGGGGCAGAGGAAGAGAATCCCCAAGCAGACTCCCCACACTGAGTGTGGAGCCTGATGTGGGTCTCGATCTCACTACCCTGAGCCGAAACCAAGAGACGGATGCCCAACCAACTGAGCCACCCAGGTGCCCCGCCATTCACTTTGATGTAAAATTTAAAGAACACCAAAGAATATAAAGTGAAAAATGAGGATTCATCCCACTCCCACCCAACAGCTACCCCATCACCTTCCCCTGGGGCAACACTATTACCTGGTTTTGGTGTTTCTTTCCAGAGATTACTATGCTTATACACGCACATCCATATACATACCATTACCAGAAATAGTAACATACCTACTACAACAATAGATATCATTGTATATGCATCGATTTCACACTGTTCGGGGACATGTGTAAGACAAGCCCCTAAAAGTTGAATTACTCAGTTAAAGGGTACAAACGTGCCAGTTTTGATCATTATGGACAAATTGCTCTTCACAGAGGTTGTACCGACATATACTCCCACCAGCAATGTAAGAGTGCCCATTTCCCACATCCTCACCAACACAGTGAGTTATCAAGCTTTTCATCTTTACCAGTATGATAGATGAAAAAATGGCTTGCATTGCAGTCAATTCATTTTATAAGTTAAGAATAGCTTCATGTGTTTAGGAGCCATTTGTGTTTCTTTTTCTATAAACTGTCTGGATCCTTTGCCCATTTTGTTCTGTTGGTTGGTGATCTGTTTCTTATTGATTTGAAGGTACTCTTTACATATTAAGGAAGTTAGTCTTTTGTCAGTAATGTAAGTTGCAAGTATTTTCACACAGTTTATCTTTTGGCTTACCAATGAGTTTTTTCACCATTTTTAAAGGATCCTTGAATGTATCGATATTTTAAGTTATAATATCTATTAAAATGTCAGATTATAAAACTATTCCTACTTGTTTTTTTCTAGTACTTTCATGCTGTTGTTTCCGTGTCATTTCCTTTTCTTAATTACTTGTGTGTCCCGGTTTGTACCATTTTTCAGGCCCTGATTATGCTGTCTCTTCTTCCTGTTTGTGTGTTGGTCTGCAGTGGAGTCTGAGCCAGGCAAGGGAGAGGCCGGGCACAGAGTGGGTATCCATAATGTGTGTCCACAGGCTGCCTGGGTTCCTGGAAGGGAAAGAGTACAGATCACAGGAGGCCACATGTTGTGCGGGGAAGAGCACTGTACCGGAAGCCACTTTTGTTTTCCTCACCTTGTGTCCTGACTTACTCTTTCGTGCCTCATTCTATGAAATCAGACATTCTTCCCTCATGGATACTCAGTGGCTACATGTGGAAGGACATTAAGCAGAGAGATTGCACGAGGCGGAACAGTCAGGAACCCTCCAGAATCAGCTCTGCTCCTGGTCATGGTGCGACCTCTTCCTCTCTGAGTGTCAGGATGAGAAGCCTTTCCTAGATGCTCACCAAGCTCCCTTCCTGCCCCTCATCTCTGTCCCGCTGCCGAGCTATTTATTCTTTGAGTCTGGAGGCTGGAGTTCAGCCTGGGCTGTGGCAATCAGGGAAGACCACCAGGAGGAGGCAGGCCTCCAGCCAGGCTCTGATGCGCTGAGACCTGAGTCTTGGATGCAGCCTGGGAGCCAAGCTTGAGAGGGAGGGTGTGTATTGAGCCCCTGCTTTGTAGCACACAGCTTTACTTTACTTGGCTAATCCTCAAAACCAGCCAGTGATCCAGCAAGACTGGTTTCCCATTTTACAGATGAGAAAACCGCGGCTTTGAGAGGTTGAATAGTTTGCCCAGGATCCTACAGCCAGTACGTGGGCAAGCTGGGGCTCAAATGCTGGCTGAGGATGAGGAGAAGCTTGTTTTTGGCTTCTTTGAGGGCTTGGGGGGATCAGCGAGCCTGGGCCAAGGTGTGGACAGTGGTTGGCAGTCTGTGGCTCTCCTTCGGGGCAGGAGGGGGTGGGTGGGGGAAGTGGCCGGAGCTGAGACACAGGAGGCCGAGGGCCTACAGATGAGGCAGGAGGTGGGCGGGCCGTGTGCACAGCCCCACAGCTGGTCCTTCATAAATGCTAGAACAGGAACCACGTCACTCCCAGGCCCAGCCCACTCCCTGCTTCTCGGCCCATGTGTCAGCCGAGGCTTGCAGAGCCCACGGTGGGGTTTCCCTGGGCCGGGATGCCGCAGCCCTGGCCAGGCCTCCGTCTCCACTGGGATCATGTGACAGGGAGAGAAAGCAGGGGTCCGTCCTTCTGCCTCAAGCCAGCTACTCAGGAAAACAATCGGGGGGCCAGCAAACCCGGCGCTTCCTGCTGTCGCTCGCTGTGGGTGCTTTGGCGCAGGGCACACCCCTGCCCAGCTCACGGCCTCGCCCAGCGCCTTGCAGAAGCCGAACCACGCTCTCACCTGCACCTGGCCCCTGGCTACTTGAGTTGGAGGACCTGACTTCGTGAGCTGGAGGCACTGAAGCTCAGAGTGGACAGTGTGCTGGTGGGGAGGGGGTGTGTCGGGGAACAGGGAAGGAGTCCCAGAGAGTGGCCGTGACACCCCGGAGTGGACTAGAACTCAGGATTCCTAACTCCCACTCCCGTGCTCGCTAACCTACCTTCTGCCGCCTCCCGGAAGCCCCAGGAGGAGAAGCAGAAACCCCCAAAGGAGAAGCAGGGAGAAATGAATGTTCTTCTGATGGCTGGTCCTGCAACTCACACTGTGACCCAAGGCAAGTCCCGGCCCCCTCAGGGCCTCAGCTGCCCCAGCCACATAGGAGTTTGGCCCAATGACATCAAGGGCTCCTGGGAGCACCTGAGTCCACCTCTCCTCCTCCCGCCCGGGGACCACGGGGGACAAACGGCACGTTCCCCGGGCCTGTTCCGCACGAGCTAATATTGACCCAGGGCTGTTTCCTTTGGCCGCATGCGGGGATTGTGTTTGCTCTGGCGGGACCCCCGGCCTTGCCCGCGCCCCTCTGGGCTTCAGCTGTGCTGGCCAGGGTGGGAGGGGCCGGGTGGAGGACGAGGGCCCCATAGGCTGGGAGGCGAAGCAGAGACCACGAGAGGCCCAGGGCACAGTCCCATGACCCCCACCCACCCAGCTTTGAAAGCTTCTAGTGTGTTTTTTAAAAAATAAGAACTGCCCAAACACAGTTATAAAACATCTGGGATTTTTTTTAATGTTGTGTTTCATAAATAAACTCTCTAAGCACACATCTAATATGGGAGCCTACACACACTGTATGTTCTACCTCGTGTGGGAATCACATGGCAAACTTAAAATTGAGACCGTTCCTTGAAGAAATGGCTGATTCCAGAGTTGGGCCAGGGACAGAACAAGATAGCAGGACGTCTTTTGGTGCCAGGAAGTTAGGAAGTATTCAAGAATGACAGGGACACAGGGGGGCGGCATGAAGGGCCTCTCCAGCCCCCTTGGAGCAGCAAAATAAAAATGTTAGTAACACACTGTCATGCCCTGAACACAACTGGAAACCGTTAAGTCTGCACTGACATGAATAAATGAGCAAATGAATTAAAAGTTTGAAGAGGAATGGGCGATTTACATCGTCTCAAAGTCCCTCCCTGCGAAAATGCTTTCTCCTTACAAAGGGGGGACAGAGGAACGTGACCATGCAGGGGGGTGCAGCCGACCCCGGTCAGCGGATCCAGGGGATTTCATCAGCGTTGTTTGTGGAGACAATGTCCCTGCGGGCAGGAGACACTACACTATTCAAGGGGCTAGGTCGCCACAGGAACAACTTACCCTCCCATGGTCAAGGGGACATAGCTTTTCGTGCTATACTTGCAAGTTTCCTATATATGTTTGAGATGGTTAGAAAAGAAGAGGGTGGGGCAGGGGTGGATCGAGCGGGACATGACTCTGTTTCCAGCCAAGACACCCAGAAGAGGCCAGGAAGAGAAACAAGCTGCCTCGAAAGAGGCCGCCGCCTCCTGCCCCCTCATCTCCTTCTGCTTTGCAACCACGTCCAGCAAATGCCCAGAGAGGGCACAGCCCTGCCTGAGACCACACAGCTAGTGGGGCAACCAAGCACCAGCAGCTGCCTTCTCTGTGCGCTTCTCTCTCCCCACTCAGGCCTTCTGAGGCCTCCCCAGGGACTGTGGGCAGCAGCAGGTCCCATGGGGCCGACAGCAGCCAGAGACCAAGCCCGCCCTTCAATCTGCCTTGACTTGCACACCCTGTTAGGCAAGTCTGTTCCTCTCTCTAGGCCTCCATCCCCCATCTGGTCCAAGGTACAAGCTCAGTCTCTCTGATGCTCTTGTTAGTGGATTTCTATGCAGCTGGGAGTCGGGGACTTGGGTTCGGCCGCTCTGGCCTCTGACCTACTGGACGACCTGGGCCAGGTCACTTAACCTCTCTGTGTTTACTTCCTTGTCAGCACGGGGTAGGATAACATGTCCAAATACCCACCAGTGCCTCTCTCCCTGGAATTTCCTGGGTCCCCACCCCACCCCCCGCCATGCCCTGCCCGCCCCCCCAAGTCCCCACGACGACGGGGCAGCTGGGCATGCTGCTGACCAAGGAATAACACAGAAGAATGCAGACAACACCAGAGTCCGATTCCCTGGCTTCTGAGTTTCCGAAATCTAGACCCTGCCGTAGTACAGAAAATGTGGAAGCCCGCGCAACGAGCCGGAGAAGTCCCCCAGCCTTGAGCCCGGGTGGACTTCCAAGCAGGCCAGGAGCTGTGGAGGGAGCTGGGAGGCTAAGGGTCCCTGAGCCCCCGCAGCAATCAGAGTTCTCCACGTGGCTATGGAGACTCAAGACAGAGGGAGGGACCCAGGATGGGGCGAGAGCAGAGGTGCCACTTGGCACTGGAGCCAGGGACACGGCCCTGCATGGGAGCATACGCAGCAGGCAGGGCCCTGCCCCATGGCAGGTGCCCAGAGAGCTCTCCCCTCAGAGGGGCAGGTGCAGGGCCATACCTCCCCTGCACCCTTGGCAGCACAGGAATAGCCCTGACGTGGCCCCAGGGAGCCAGTGGCTCAGAGAGGGACATTGTGATCAGGAACAAGGGAGGACCCAGCAGCACCCTGCAAGGAAGAGACAAGAACAGGGACAACACACAGGGGAAGCCGAGAGATGACAATGTCGGGGTCTAATGGGTCCCTCCCCGCCAGTGTCCCAGCGCCACCTAAAGCCCCAGACCTTAGGCAACCCTCGGGCAGGGGCCAGGGGACCAAGAGTGACTAGATGATGATGTTCTCATGACTTCCGGGGGTGAAGACATCAAATAGGAATTAGGGTCAGTTCAGAAAATAGAAAGCTGCCTTCCTCACACATCTGTGTTTGCAAAACACGACTGCTCCCGGGACAGCACAGTTGGGCGGGAGAGCGAAGAGCGCAGCGGCGCGCTTGGAGCAGCCCCCACGGCTGGGGAGGCCCTCACTGCGCCCCGCAACCTCCTCGGCCAGCCCTGGGGATGGGCAAGTGTCAGCACCAGTGGTAACTGCGGCAGTCAGCTTTGCTTCTCAGAGATCCTGTTTACCAGCAAATGCTTGGACAGAACCTCCCCCGCAGGCCGGTCAGGGCACCGACTAAGGTTCTGCAGAGTGTTCCACACGCAGCCTGGCACGGGGCAGGGGTTCAGTTAGCGGCGGCTGCCAGGCTGTTTTCCTAACAGAGAGACAAGCAGGTCTGGCCCCAGCTCCGAGCCTTGTCGCTTCCCTGTCTCACTGCTGGGCTCGTGTTTGGGGGGGATCCTCAAAGCCATCCTGCGTGAGGACCCCCCTGAGACAGCCTTTTCTTGAGGTGCTGCCCTAGAAGATTTGCAAGGACGGAGGCCTGCTCGGAGGAGGCCGGCCGGACCTTCTCGGGCCCTCCCAGGCGAGCTGGGAACACGTCCGTCTCTGGGCAGGACTCAGAGAGAGCTAGCAGCAGGGTAACGAGCCCCTGACCGGGGCGGCCAGGCCAAGGGAGAGGCACCCCCGGACACCTGGACACTCAGCTGTAGCCAACTTTGGAAGGGCTCAAGCACTCCCAGCAGGAAAATTCCAGCGTCGTTTTGTCCCGTCCCAAGGGCTGTGTCTGCGTTTGTCATCAGCTGGCAGAAAAATGGCTTTCGTCCTGGTCTCGAGCTACAGCGAATGCCCTGTCACACACGGTGGAGGCCTCACAGCCAGGTGACACTGGGATTGTTTGTGTTATTTTGTTTTTATTTTTAATTTACTTCGGTTCAGGATGCCGCTGCCTGGCCCAGAGACCACATTACCATTCATAGAGCAGGACACCTCAGGATCCTGGGCCCACTCCCCCCAGCCCCAGCTCACAGAATCCAAGGCCTCTGCCGGATTCCAGCCACTGACCGGCCACGGAGCCGAGCAGAGTGGTAAACCAGGGCAGGCGGGGGATTTCCAGGCCTCACTGGGAGGGGGAGGGGGACAATTTATTTGGATGAGGGCAGAGAGCACCGGCCAGGTGTCCCAAAATAACTCACGTGGCCAGGGCTGGGAGCCAGTCCTTCCGTGGAAAATTTAAATTAATTCTTCTTGGCTGCAGGTCCAGACCTCCTGACGGGCCACCCGGAATCACCTGATTTCTGTGGCTCTGATGGTTCCAGAAGCCCAAGGACGCCAGCCCCGGTCTCTGGGCTCCCTTACGGAGCCAGAAGTCATGTCCAGATGGCCCACTCCCAACATTGTACAGAAGGGGAGACTGAGGCCAGAGAAGGCAAACTAAAACCCTACAGAAGTGAGGTTTGCCCAGTCCTTGCAGGTGCCAGGCACCTCGCTAAGCGCAAGTCAACACTGAAGAGAGCAACCGGGTCAGTGGGGGTTGAGTGATGAATCAGTGAGCAGAATGAGGGAGCAGCAGAAGTTCAAAGACAAGGAATCTCAGCTTGAGTCAGAGATGGGCCTTGAGGGGGCAGGTGCAGGTGCGCCCACGAAAGACGAGAGAATGAGAAAGACCCACCCAGTAGAAGGGCAGGCAAAGGCTGAGGTGGGGACCCATGCCCCCCATGCCACGTGGCAGACCACAGAGCGCTCAAGGCACAGATCTCGTTTCACAGCAAAAGGCCACCCGCAGGTCACATGGTGGGACAGGGGCAGAGCCGGGCTTGAGCCTCGTCCCTGATCCTGAGCAGCGTGCCTTTTCCAAGACCTGAGACTGCCCACCAGGGGGCTGGAGGAGCCAAGAACAGGCCCCAGGGACCCCACCACCACCCTCCAACACCCTGCACTTGGACCTCGGATGGAAAGGGTCTGGCTTTGGGAATTTTCTTTTTCCCCAGACTCCTCAGGGAGGAGAGAGCCTGGGGCCTCAGAATCAGACAGATGGAGCCGCTCCCAGCTCCACTCATGGTTTGCTGATGGTCATGGCCAACACCGCTGAGTTCCCGCCTGCCAGGTGCAGCATCTCAATCCCCCAACACTCAGAAGGAAGCACTGGTATCATCCCTACTTTACAGTGGGGTTCTGGGGCACAGAAGATAAGCACCTTGCTCAAGGTTGCACAGTATTAAGGGGCCAGTCCAGGAGGTCAGCCCCAGGTTCCCTGACCCCAACATCGTCACCAACTGCTTCCATCTTCAGGCAAGCCACCAACCCCGTCCCCCAGGCCCCGGCCTCCAGATCCTTACAGCCACAGTGACTCCTGGGGCGGGGGGTGGGGGGTTGTCAGGAGAGAAGTCAATGAAATGCTGCTTATCGGGGACCTTTCTCAGCCAGAGAGCCTACGTGCCCTGAAGCCCCCATCCCCAGGACCTTCCCCAGGGTCCCTGGAACCAAAGACCAGGCCTGGCCCCTCTGGCCCAGGAGGGATTCATGTGAACTGGGGCGGCTCCAGGGGCCCTGGCGAGGGCAGGGACTGGGCAGCCAGTGGAACACAGGCCCACTTCATCCCCTGCTCAGCCAGCTGGACCCGGACCCCCTGGGGCCTCGGGGTTTGCATACATCTGATTAGCATAAATTAGCAGCTGCCAGCAGGAGGGAGGAATGCTGCATTCCAGGGGGGCCCAATCTTGGTTTTGGAAACCTTATGGAGTTCTGCTGAGGGCTCCCTTGTTCAGAGGCCACTGGATGGCCGACTGGTGTTTGTGTACCTAGCAGAGGCCCACCCCAGCCCCTGGTGAGCCCATGGCCCACGGCCCACAGGCTCCAAGGATAACACAGAGGGCAAGAGCGTGATGCCCAGGAGGGGGCACGATGCCTCAGGGAACATGGTGTCTACAGACTCCAGACCCTCACCCAGGGCTCCCAACACACTGAGAGAGACCTCTGCCCCAGGTAGTGGGGTCTGCAGGGGGAGCCTCCCAATGGCTTCTTCCAGTTGGCCCAGCCAGGGAGCAGGCCAGGGCTACACCCACAGAGCCCTTTCAGCTGGGCGCCCTGCCCTGGCTCCTTGATGATGAAGCTGGTCCGCCCTGATCTTCCAAGAAAAAGGAGGCGGATCTTCCATCCCAAAAGGCCCACTGTGTGCCAAGCCCAATGCTGGATGCCTTCTGTGTCGTGCAAGGTGACAGAAGGGCACGGATAGCTTTTGTCTGCCCAACAGCCCTTCCCTCTACCTCTGATAACTCGGTGAACTTTAGAATTGTTCTTTTGGTGAACTGATAGCATAAGCCCTGGAACCAGACGAGGTTCAAAGCCCTGCCGCACCGCTCACCAGCTGTGTGCCTCTCTGCCTCAGTGTCCGTCCCCGTAAAATGGGGTCATTGTAGTGAGCGTTCAGTGAAGTCCAAGGTCAAGGCCCCCGCAGGTTCAGTGTCTGGTGAGGACCTGCTTCCTGGTTCATAGACGGCTGTCTTCTTGAAGGTCCCCACATGCCAGAAGACAAGGGAGTTCTTGGGGTCCCCTTTATAAGGGCACTGATCTCATTCTTGAGGGCTCTGCACTCCCGACCTAATCATCTTCAGAAGGCCCCACCTCCTAACACCATCACCTTGGGGGTTAGGTTTCAACATATAAATGAGGGGGTTGGGGGGAGCAGGGAGTGCCCTGGGGGGCAGAGCTGCTAGGTGATGGAGCCAAAAGCCACAGCCTAGTCCCGGGGTCCAAGGAGGGAAGGAGGGAGGGAAGGAACTTTGCCTCCTCGTCTCCCCTGTCCCTGCTGGGACAATACGTTGGCCCTCTGGTGGATGGCTGTGGAAGAAGAGAGAGCGCCTGGGTTTGAGTTCCAGCTCTGCCATTTTCTGAACAGCCCACTTCTCTGAACCCGGTTTCCTCACATGAAACCGGGGATAAAATCCTTACTCCACTACGTTGGCATGAAATAGACTGTCACATTGAGAGCACCCCGTGCCCATTTAGCATCCTGCAAATGTCCACTTTTCCATCCCCCCCCCACCCCAGAGCACCAATCGCCTCAACCCTCCAGGAAACCAAACCAAACCATGCCTCAGACATGAAGGAACTTTCATGTTCTCAAGGGATCCCCAGGGCAGGGATGGTACCCCCATTTTAGAGACGGGGAAACTGAGGCCCAGAATGGTTCAGCAACATACCAAGGTCACACAGCTTGTTAGTGGAACCTCTCAAACTTTGACCCAGTTGCCCCAAGTCCCTGCCTCAGGGTTCTTTACAGTCAGGGCTGAAAGTCCACATGGGAGAGATGAGGGTCAGGCAGGTGGTGTGGGTCTAATGGAAGGGGAGCCCTGACGGTTCTGCCCAGCTTCCAGAGGCTTCCAAGCTCTGCCCTCCCCACTCCCTCCAAGCCTAGACTCTGGGTCCTGGGTCGAGGGCTCCCCATGCTGGCCATGAAGGGAAGGTGTCCCCAGCTCCTGGAAAGCCCAGGGAAGACAACCGGTGGGCAGGCTAGGAGCTTGACCTCAGAAGCTGCATGACTTCTGTGAGGTACTCCACCTCTCTGAGCCCTGGTTTCTGCTCTGCCAAGTGGGAATAATAAGGTGTAATAAATGAAATAATTCTGCAAAGTGCCTGGCACCATGCCCAGATCAGGAGTTCTCAAACCTGAGTATGCCTCAGAATTGCCCAAAATGTCGGTTAAAACCCAGATAGCTGGGAGTTTCCCTTTCAGTAGATCCTTGACGGGGACTGAGAATTTGCACTTCTCACAAGTTTTCAGAAGTTGCTCAAGCTGCAGGTCTGGGGGAAATAGTGTTCATTTAAAAAATAGAAGACTGAAGTGCCCGGGTGGCTCAGTCGGTTAAGCGTCGCACCCTTGGTTTCAGCTCAGGTCCTGATCTCAGGGTCGTGAGATCGAGCCCCGTGTCCAGCTCTGTGCTCAGCAGGGAGTCTGCTTGAATTTCTCTCTCCCTCTGCCCCTCCCGCTGGCTCAAGTGCTCTCTCTCTCTCTTTCTGAAATAAATAAATAAGACTTAAAAAAAAATAAAAAGACCGATAAGCACATAAAAAGATGCTCAGCAGCATTAATCATTAGAGAACTGCAAATCAAAACTACAAAATACCACTTCATACCCAGGAAGATGGTTACTATAGAAAACAAAACAGGAAATAAGAAGCTTTGATGAGGATAAGAAGAACGCTTGGCACAGCCGATGGGAATGTAACATGGGGCGGCCACTGCAGAAAAGGACTGGCAATTCCTAAAAAGAAATCAAGCCTAGAATTACCATGTAATCCAGCCATTTCACCTCGGGGCGTACACCCAAAAGAACTGAAGGCGGGTCTCAAACAGATGTCCGCACACCCATGTTCAGAGCAGCATCATTCACGACGGCGAAGGGGAAAAGTAGCCCGAGGGTCCATCCATGGATGAAGGGATAGACTACGTGTGGTTCACACGTACCATGGAATATCATGCAGCCGTAAAAAGGAAGGGAATTCGGACACCTGCTAGAACGTGGATAAACCTTGGGGACATTATGCAAAATGAAGTAAGTCAGGGACAAATGGACAAGTATGATAGGATTCTGCTTGATATGAGGCACCTGGAGTAGGCAAAGTCATAGAGGCAGAAAGTAGAATCAGAGTTGCTGGGGGTTGGGGGAGAGGGAAACGGGGAGTTAGTGTTGGATGGGTGTGAGTTTGAGTTTGGGAAGATGAAAAAGTTCTGGAGACGGATGGTGGAGACGATCGCACAACAGGACAAGTGCTTAATGCCACTGAACTGCACATTTACAAACGCTTAAAATGGTAAATTGGGTTATGTTTATTTGACCATAAATAATAAATAAATAAAAGAGCACTTGAGCAGAGACCCAAAGGATGGGCAGGCATTCCTTCCTCCAAAGAAGGGGAGAGCCTCCAAGCGGAGGGAACAGGGAGTCCAGCCTGAGAGCCAGAGTTCCCAGGGCATCCCAGCGCCGGAGAGACCAGCAGCAAACTTGACCACTGAGTCCTGATTTCCTGAGTCCTGATCTCCCTGTCCAAAATATGGGCATGATCCGCCCTCCTCACAGAGACAAGGTACCCCGTGGGCCCCCCAGAAATAAGAGGAAAAAAAGCCCAACCAGGGCTTTGGTTTCTCTGAAGTAAGGATGTGGGTGGCAGGGTTACATTTCGGGGCCAAAAGCTTCCCAGGAACTAGAGCAACCCCACTTCCACTCATTCCCCCAAAAGGAAAGAAAGCTGTTTCCCCTAGAGCTGGGCCCCTGACCCCTGCCCAGCAGAGGACTTGGAGACTGGGGCCTGGACCAACAGAGTTCTGAGAAGCCACCAGGGGGCGCACTGCACCAGCAAACCCAGCACATCTCCAGCTCCGGACCAAGACGGGGAAGATGACTGTCCTGGGGCACCTTCCCCGGACAGGGGGCTCCAAGGTCTGTTGAAAGCTGCCCCTGGGTGGGGGGCACCCTGAGTCATGGACTCACAGCCACAGAGTTGGAAGGGGCTTAGAATGGGGACATATTTACAGAGGTGAGGAGCCTTGGTCACTGGCAGGTCAGGACAGAATAGGACTGGAACCCCAGCCACTGGCATCCCCCGGTACACTCACACCTGCTCCTCTCCAGGCCCCTGGAGAGCTCGACCCAGAAAGACGAGGGACCGAGACAAAATGGAATTGTGGGCAGGGGGCTATAGCATTCCCACCATCCCCAGGATGCTGAATCACAGGGAAACTGAGGCACAGAGAGGCAGAGATTATTTGCATCTCTCCCGAGCAAGTCAGGGCCCCAAGGCGGGTCCCAGTGAGCCTTCTCTGCTCCTCCAAGGGGCGTATTAGGAGGTAGTGCTGTGACCGGCCAGGCAGACCAGGCTCAAAGCCCAGCGGAGAGTCATTGATTGGAGCTGCGGTGGGGAAGGCACTGGTGTCCGCCCACTTCGGGCCCATGGAGGACAGACCATCTGATGGGTCTCTGGAGCCCTCTCTGGAGGTAGCAGGACCTGGCAGGGAGATGTCGGGAGTCCCACTGGCCTCTGCAGGGCCTCTCTCCCCTCGGCCAGCTCCCGGTCCCACCTCCCTCCTCAAATGTCTGCTGAAAACAGCCTCCTCCCGTGGAACAAGAACCTCCAAAGGCCCCCATCCTTCCAGTTCATCCCCATTTTCCTGACGAAGACAGTGAATTGCTCAGAGGCACCCCAGGAATGCCGCAGGCCGCCTCCACCCCTCGGCCGCCAGGGCCCAGGCCCTTGGCACACACTGCCTTCTATAGTCCTCCAGGCCACCCTGCTGGGCAGGAGGCTGAAGAGCCCCACCCATCTCACAGAGGAGGACCGTGAAGACCAGAAAACAAACTGTCCTGACATGGAAGCTCTCTGGGCTTCCTGTCATGGCCCAGACCACAGATGGCAGAGGCACCCACGTAGCCCCTCCAGGCTCCGGGTCAGAGGTGAGCCTCTGCAGGGCACACTGGGCAGGTGGAGAGACCTGCATGGGAAGACCACAACTGAAGGCCAAGCAGGAGCACAGTTCGGCCCCCAGTGCTTTTCCCAGCCACCCCTCCCCTGCCATCTGAAACTCTAGAGGCTGGAAGGCTCAAGTCTCATTTTCCTAACTACCTTCCAGCCAAGGGTAGCGAGGGGCGTGTTCTGGCCCAGATCTAGGTGGGAGTTTGCTAGAAGGGCTTCACTTCCCAAATAAAAAGACAAAGCCTCCTAAATTGAAGATGTTTGGCCTTTCCACCACCTTTCTGCCTGGAATGTGTATTAGAGTGCTGAAGGCATGGCAGCCACTTTGGAACTATGAGGGCAAAACACACACACACACACACACACACAAGTTCGGGACAATAGAAGGGAGAGAGCTTGTTCTCTGACAATGTTGCTGGGCTACTGTACCAGCCCTAGATTTCTAATTTGTGAGAATGATTAAGCCCTGAGTTCTTTCAACACGGCTAACTAAGCTTCTTGTTGCTCGCGACCTGCCCAGGTTTTCATTCCCATCTGATATGGAGCAGCGCTGAGTAGGGGTTAAGAGTGTACTCTTAAAATCTTAACCTAGAGATTAGCAGCTGTAGGACCTTGAGTAAGTGGTTTTGTGGTCTAAGAACCTCGAGTTCCTCATCTATTAAAGGAGCTCAACAAGTGTACCTACCGCACAGTGTTGCTGAGAAGATTACGTCGGCCACTGAGTGTCTTCAGCCCAGGACAGCACACACGCATGGAGTCTGGCCCACGCAGGGCTGGAGGCAGCCGAGGGAGAGCTGAGCAATGACAGGGAGGGCAGCCTCCCCAACAATAAGAACAATATCAATGGCATAACAGTAACAAAGTTCCGCCGGGCTCCCCGCTCTTCAGCCCTCTGATGGTCTCACAAGACTGGGGGGAAGATAAATCCCAGCTCCCCACTCCCTGGCCTCTCAAAGAGACCCTTTGTCTGGTGGCATCAGAGGCCAGTTCCGGCCCCACGAGGGCCTGACCAAGCTGCAGCGCCGGCCCAGGACAAAGGACCCCCACACGGTTCTCCCCAGGACACACCCACCGCGCCCCAACTTCCGCGGCCCGGGTGGCCGAGCCGGGCCCACGCACACAGCCTGGCCAAGATCAGAGGCAGCGGACACAGAGGCCAGGACCCGCGGGCAGGGGGCAGGAAGAGCCTGGATGAGGGGCAGCAGGAAGGGGCTCAGCAGGGCGTGCTCAGAATCAAAGGCGCCTGAAGTTCCCCATTTGAGAGCCAGAGAGCAATTTTTAAAATAAATAAAGCACTCAAAGTCCTCTAGAAGCTTCCGCCACCCTCCAGACCACACACCCCCACCCCCACAAAGCTCTGCCCCTGGTGGCCTGCCTGTAGAAAGTTCCTCTACAAAGTCCCATCCACTGTTCCCTCCTTCCACCCAGGCTTTGCTCAAAGACACAGTTCCTGACCGCTGACCTCTGACCCCAACCCTTCTCTGGCACTGCTGCCAATCCCTCCCAGCTCCTTTTTCTCTGGAGCCTGCTCCATTGTGTTGTCAAGGTCACCAACGACCTGCCTGGTGCTGAGGCCAGAGGCCAAGTCCCAGCCCTCAGTTCATGTGACCGGCCCCAGCAAGGAACACGTCTCTCTCCTCTTGAGTCCTGGGCCAGCCTCTCTCTCCCCAGTCTTCCTCCTGCTTCCCAGCAGCCCCTCCAAAAGTCGGGACTCTGCTGGCTCCACACCCTCGCCCCCTCCCCTAGCAGCCCACGCGGTCTCCGGTCTAACCACCTTCTTTCTGCTGAAACTCACGCCTCCAGCCTCACCCTCTCCCCACGACTCCATTCCCGCATCCGTCCCCATCTCCAGCAGGAGTCCAGTGGCTGAGCCAAGCCACCAGGCAGCCCTGCCCTCCACCTGCTGTCTGCAGCCCCCCACCCCATGCACCACACCCCTCCGCGGCCCCCTGCTCATCCTCACCACCCACACACCCATCTCCTGCCCCCCTGCAGGCAGATCCCCACCCTCACACAGACCCAGGATCTGAGCCCTGCTCCCGTTGCTGTCACCCTGGAGTTTTGCCGGAGCCTCCCACCCTGCTCCCCATCCCCCTCTCGCTCTGGCCTACACCACCCTGCACCGCTGCCCTCCCTCCCCTCTGCTCTTACCCTCTGACCGCCGCCCACACCCTGCACCCCCTCACTCCAGCACAGGGGGCATCTCACCACTTCGCAAACATGCTGAGCTTCCTCCTCGCCCAAGACCTTTGCATTTGCTTTTCCCTCTACCTGCATCACCCTTCCAGCAGATCTGCACGACAAACTCCCTCATTTACTTTGGGTGTCAGCGTAAATGTCACCGGATCAGAGTAGCTTCCGGGCCACCGTTTATTAAACACAAAAGCAACCATGTCTCCCAGCCACACTCCCCTCACCCCTCCGGCTGAATCTTCTCCATAGCATTTCTTACCCTGACACCCTCTGTATTTGCTGCACGCGCCCCCTCACCACCCTGACCAGGAACAGGCTCCATGAGAACAGGGACTTCACCAGGTCAATGCCAGCACCTAGAATACTGTCCACGCAGGGTAAGGGGTCTCCAGAAACATCTGCTGAATCCGCGAATGAGCTGAGCTGAGGGTTGAAGGAGTGTGTGTTTGCCAGCCGGGAGGTGGGAAGAGAGGCCAGGCAGAGGGAAAGAACTGTGTGTACCGGACTGAGGTGTGTTCAAGGAGGCAGTGAGCGGAGGTGTGCAGGGTAGAAGGTGGAGCGTCCGAGTTTAGGGCTGGGGAGTTAGGCAAGAGCCTGGTCATGAAGGGCATTTGCTTATTGAATGTTCACTTAATATTTATTAAGCCCTATGTGGAGCCTGGCCTTCTGCCCATCTAAGGGGATGGGACTTAATCCTGAGGGTACTTGGGAGCCATTGAGAGACACAGAGCAGGGGCAGACATCTCGCTGCTGGTCACAATGGTCCATGAAACCCCAGGATTCCCCTGGACCTCCCCACCGCCCCCCAGGGGTCCTGCTTGCCACTGCCTTTGCTCGAGCACAGCCCCTTTGGAGGTCTGGGGAGAACGTGCCCACTGAGGTTTCTCCTGGTGGTGTTTCACAGCAGATGGATCTCCACACGAGCCAGCCCTTCCACCTGTGACCCTCCCGATGCGTGGGTCACCACAACCCAGATGGGGAACTTGAACCTCCCAGGCTTGGGGAGAACCTCAAAGAATCCAACTCTTTCATTGCCCAGATGGAGCAACTGAGACCACCAAAGGAAAAGGACTTATTCAAGGTCACAATGTGTATCAGCCTCAGCTCTTTTGTTTATAAGTAACAAGCACCCAATTCAGATGGACTTGAAGGAGGAGGAGGGGGAGGAGGAGAGGAAGGAGGAGGGGGAGAAGAAGAAGAGGAAGAAGGAGAAGGAGAAGAAAAGGAGGAAGGAGGATGAGGGGGGAGGGGAGGAGGAAGAGAGATTTGGCTCACATAACTAGGATGCTGAAGGGTGAACTTCAGGTACAGTGGGATCCAGGCCTCAGAAAATGGTTGGCTCAACTTCAGACACATGCTGCCCCTTGAACCAATTATTGGGCCAGAGGTCTGCAGAATCCTCAATGGCCAAGCCTGGGTATCATATGCCTACCTCTGAAGTGGGGGGGGGGGGAAGAAGTGTCAGCCTGACATGACACCCCAGGACTGAGAAAGGGGCAGGGTGGGAGTGCAAAGGAAAATCAGAGAACTGATCTGAGAAACGGGGGAAACAGAAGCAGATGTGGTGGGTCCACCCCACCCAGGAGCTCAGTAACAGAACCGAGACGAGAACCCTGGGCACCTGACTCCAAACCCCTCACACCTCCCACTTTCCCGAACCACGTCAGCAGGATTAACTAGACCTCGGTGTGGGGGCCAGATTGGGCCAGGGTGGGGGCTGCGGGAGCTGGAGGCAGGGGGCCAGTGAGGAGGTCGTCTAGGCCAGAGGTAATGAGTCCCTTGACAGAAACTAATCAATCTTCTAACTCCCTAACCCATTTCAGCATTTTGCTGAGGGAAACATTTGTCACTTCTCCAAGATGAATGATACACCAACACCATTATTAATGTATTTTTAAGTGGTGTTTAGCATCTACTTCATTTGAAATCAAAGAGAACGACATAGATCTTCCCTGACTTGTGTAGCCCCTAGAGGCCTTGGCAGGACACAGCAGCTGCTAAACAGTGGGATACATAGACACGCCCCCCAGCAGGTGTCCCGCGCCTGGGGAGCCGCAGAGGGTAAGTGCAGGTGCTTGCAGCCCCAGGGAGGGAAGCTGGGGGCTGGGGAGGGAGGTGAGATGAACAATGTCCTCTACTGCTGGAGGGACTCAGGGCCGTTTTTCCGGAAGGACATTTCACAGGATGTTTTTGTTGCATAAAGAGGTTCATATCCTTTGGCCCACTCATCCCCACTTCTGGGAACACCTCTTGAAGATATCGCTGAAGATGTGAAAGAGGCTTCAAGTGCTGAAGATGTTCATCATGGTGTTATCTATAATAGAAAGAAACTGGAAATCACCTAGATGTCCAAGCAGAGGCCAGTGGTGGTGCCAACTGAGATCGGTCTGCTCAGTGGAACATTTTACGACCTTCCAAAAAATGCTGCCAACAAAGATTATTGACGTAAGATGATATGATTGGAAAAGCAGAAACTTAAGGCAGCTCAAATCACAAGGAGGATCATTTCAAGGGCCAGAGGAATTCCCCACCATTCAGCTGCCAGGAGCACAAGTGGGAGACGTGGAACCTGCCAGGTCCCAGGGCAGCGTGCATCCCCCAAGCCCCCGGATCTCTCTCCCACCCTGGCTCCTCTCTGACTTCAGCGCTGGCTCTCTATAGACCGGCTAGGCAGCCCCACCCTCAGAGCTTACCTACTATTTCAGCTCCGTCTCAAAGCTGTCTGATTCAATCTTCTCCTCCTGCAGAAAGAAAAAGAGAAAGGGAGAGAGGGAGGGAGGAGGGAGGAAGGAGAAAGGAGAAGAGAGAAAGAAAAAAAATTTTCTAGAAGGAGTCAGGCTGCATCAGGTGGCACCCCTGGTCCAGTCAGCTGTGCTGGACCAGGAGGACGACCCATACTCCATCAGGATTCCATTTTGACTGTTTGGGTGGGGTCAGGCAGGGGGACCCGGTCAGAGGATGAATTAGTTATCTGCTGCTGCATAACAGATGAGCCCCCCCAACATTAGTGGTTTAAAGCAGCGCTTATTAGCTCCGTCTCTGAGGGTCAGGGTTGGAGAAGTGGCTTTGCTGGGTGGTCCTGATTCAGGGTCTCTCGTGAGGTTGAAGTCAGGAGTCAGCCTGGGCTCTGTCTTCTGCAGGCTTGATGGGGCTGAGAACCCACTTGCAAGCTCACCCACATGGCCATGGGCAGGAGGCTGCACTACTGGCTAGAGGGGGTAGCTCCTCCCCACACGGGCCTTCTGTCGGGCTGTTGCCCTTCCACAGAGCAAATGACCTAAGACAAGGAGGTGACCTGTAACCTGCCCTAATCTCAGAAATGATGCTCCAGCACTTTGTCCGTACATTATTGGTCGTCAAGACCAGCCCTGGTACGATGTGGAAGGAGGGCACTGCACAAGGGTGTGAACACCAGAGGATGGATCATGAAAAAACTCATTCTGTAACGACGGCTTCAGAAGTGTATGTGCTGGCTCATTTTCAAAATACAAATCAATTGAGGTAAACCTCAACCAAAAGAAAGCCTTTTTTAAAAATGACTTGCCTTGATTACTTCCACGGGGCACAGAGGGCCTGACTGAGCCAGAACTGAGACTCAACACACGTGGGGTATGGGACTGAGTGATGCTCGGCGTCCAGTCATCCATGTGCAACCACTGGGTCACAAGATGCTGGCAGGACCAAGATTGCTTTGGGTCCAGACACACGGGCGACATGCCTGGCGGACAAGAGGCAGGCACCTAACAGAAGGCAGGAAGGACTCTCAGGAGCCAAAGGAGAAACCCTTCATCAGAGGAAGCAGAGAGTCAGGTGGCAAGCCAGACTTAAGAGCAGGGGCCTCGGGATAGAGGGTCTTGGGCCTGGGTACATCCTGTCAGCTGGTTCTTGGACCTGCTGCAGCCCAGTCACCAACCCCAGGAGGAGGAGGCTGAGTGTGAGATGGGGGGAGCTGTCCTGTAAGTGGGCCCACGCAGACCTGCTGGGAGACCCCATCCTCCAGAAGCATTTGCCAGCAAGCAGTGAGCTCCTGTGTGACCTCGAGGCCGAGGCAGGCAGGACCCTCATGGACAGACCAAAGACAGCAGTGGAAGTGGTCACTGATGGGGACAGAGGACAGCGCAGGTAGCCATCTCCTCTGATTCATGAGCGCACAGGATTTGCCCACACCCTTGAGAGGGGAGAGGAATTCACACAGGATGAGGCTTCCTGCAGGGGAAGGTGGGAGGTCGGAGCCAGCAAGATGCGGATATTAATAATAAGGCTACCAGGCTTTCACCATTTAAGATGCTTAGAACCACAAGGCTGGAGGTAGCTCAGGAAAATCGAGTCCAAAACCAATTGACGCTGGAATCCTTTGTCCACACATCTCAACCAGACCCTCAAAGTCTTGGTGGGCTCATGACTCCACCAGGAAGTGCATTCCATAATTGGACTACTCTGACACATGGAGAGTTCTTTCTTTTTTTTTTATTTTTTATTTTTATTTTTATTTTTTTTAAGATTTTATTTATTTATTTGACAGAGAGAGAGCACAAGCAGGGGAGTGGCAGGCAGAGGCAGAGGGAGAAGCAGGCTCCCTGCAGAGCAGGGGGAGCCTGATGTGGGACTCGATCCCAGGACCCTGGGATCATGACCTGAGCTGAAGGCAGTCGCTTAACCAACTGAGCCACCCAGGCGCCCAGGAGAGTTCTTTGTGAAACTTGAGACAAAGTCTGTCTTCTGACAGTTGGCTTCCTAGGATTACCACTACACACCCATTAGAGTGGCTAACATTGGAAAGATGGACCAGACCAAGTGCTGGTGAGGATGGGAGCAACTGGGACCCTCATGGGGTTGGAACACTGTACAGTCACCTTGAGAAACAATCCACATGACCCAGCCCTTCCATTACTAGGTATTTACTGAGAGAAACGAAAATACACATCCACACAAAGACTGATACCTAAATGTTCCTAAGAGCTTTGTTTATAACGACCAAAAGCTGGGGGGAAAAAAAACAAACGTCCATCCAAAGGTGAACGGAAAGACAAACTGGTACATCCATACCATAGAATAGTACTCAGCAGTACAAATGACTATATGGATGAATCTCGAAAAGACTACGCCAATGAAGGAAGCCTACATATGGTATGATTTCATTTATATAAACTTCTAGAAAAGGCAAAGAGACCTATAGTGATGGAAAAAAGATCACTGTGTGCCTGAGAATGGGCGTGGAGGGAGGGGCAGGTGGCGAAGGGGAACCAGAGAACTCTGAGAAGTGCCAGCGATGTTAGGTGTAGGGACTGTGGTGGTGTTCTCACCGGTGTCTACACCTGTCAAACCCAGATTGAATACTTAAATATGATCAAATTGCACACTTTAAATATGTACAGTGTTGGGGCGCCTGGGTGGCTCAGTCAGTCAAGCGTCCTACTCTTGACTTCGGCTCAGGTCACGATCTCAGGGTCGTGAGATCCGAGCCCCGTGTCAGGCTCTGCACTCAGCAGGGAGCCTGCTTGAGATTCTCAGATTCTCCCTCTGTCCCTCCTCACCACTCTCTCTAATAAATAAATAAATCTTTTTTAAAAAATATGCACAATGCATTTTAAGTTGTACTTTAAAAACTAACATGGGAATCCCTTGATTGAGTGATATAACACATTGGGGCCAAGCTGAGGGCCTCCTGGGTCTGTTTTGACGAACCCTGTGTAATTAGCACATGAACGGGCCTGACCAATGCTCACGGAGCACCTGCTAAACTTAGCAGATTTCCACCTAGTTAATCTCTGCTTCTGGAAACGGTCTTCCAGGACTCACCAAAGGTCATTCAGCAGAGCCAGGAGTTCAGCCCAGGTCTCCTGATTCACGGGCCTCTTCCCCACAGTGTAAGAAGAAATAGAATCCAATGCTATGGAGTGCTTTGAGCGTCTCCAAGCTGCTTGACATCTGTAATCTCATTTCCTGGATTAATCCCATTTAACACAGTCGAGTGTGTAATGGATAAGACCAGACTCGGAGAACATACAGCTTGTTTATTTATGGCAGGCATTTATTCTGATGGCTTGGGGCCCGGGCCAGGCCAATTGCTGAATATCTTGAATAACCCTCCTGGGTTAAGTACTCAGGGCTTTGGAGTTGGACAGACCTGGGCTGGAATCCAGGCATGCCTGCTTACTAGTGGAGCAAACTATTGAACTCTTCTGTGCCTCAGTTTCCTCCCCTGTAAAGAGGGGATACTTGCAAATGCCTCAAGGAAGATTGAGTGGGATGGCAGCACCCAGCACATAGTAAACCCCCACAGTCTGGCAGCCGCCATGGGTACCATTATTACTACTAATCTTTACAATACCCTTATGAAGTACATCCTATTATTATCTCCATTTTACAGATAAAAAAAATTAAGGCTCAGAGAGGCAAAGTGATTTGCCCAAGATGACATAGCAAGTCCCCTATAGGGCTCCAAAGCTGTCTGTGGCTCCAGCGTAGCACAGTGCCCCCTGCTTGGGTAGTGACAGGTGCAGCAAGGACTGTAAGATGGGAAGGTCTGATCAATTCCCCTCAAAGCCTGCCGGTTCCAGTTAGACCCGAAGGAAGGCAAGGCCTGGCCAGATTGGCACAGGAGAGGTCAGATAGGAGTCCCCTTCTGGACGCTGGGCTCTGCCATTTTGAAAACCAGTTCAGCATGGAAAAGAGAGACCACAAGAAAGAGTAGACTCCCCAACTCTAGCCCATCCCTGAGGGTGACCAGGCCTGCTCCTTCCACCAATGTCCAACCAACAAGGTGATGAGAGTCTGCACTCAAAACTGCCATAGGGTCAATGTGTGACCCTGGGCAGGTCCCTACCAACTGAGAGACTTACACTTAGCCATTAGCTCAGGGCATGGGACAAGATGACCTACAATCGCCTGTCCAGCTCAGACCATCCTAGTTTCTAAAGCAACAGTGATGCCTGGGATGCAGGTGATAACTTAACTCCAGGTGGGATGGGGCCCTTGAAAGTACAAATGGGGGTGTCCCAAGGAGAGCACACTGGAGTGAGGTCCTGGCCCCAGCAAGGGGTCACTGATCATCCAAACAGGTCGCTCGGGGGAAGGAAAAGAACAGCTCTGGAGACAAGAGACCGGGATTCAAATTCCACTCTGCCATTCATCAGCTCTGTGAACCTGGCCATTTCCTTGCCTGTCTCTGAGCCTTAGGGTCTTTATCCACAAAATAGAGACAATCACACCAACTTTATAAGGCTATGTGGCACATAAATAAAATCATTTCTCTAAAGCACCTGTAAAAGGCGCTGTTTTAACTGCTGTCTCCCACCACCGCTGGAGGCAACATTCACGCAGCTTCCCCGAGGGCCTGAGTCCCCAGATTCCAGGGAAGTTCACCTGGAAGTTCTTCCAAATATCAGGCCACCGTCCCTTCTGCTGCTGCTGATTGAATTCACGGACCCACTGAGCAGGTGGAACAGGATCAAGATCAAAATCCAAAGAGAACTTGAGTCCCGATGTATGTGAGAGAGGCTAGAATAGTGGATACCAGCGGAAGTATCAACCGGGAGGGGCACGAGGGAGCCCCCGGACCAAGGTGATGGCCACTCGGCCGTACATATGTAAAAAATCCATTGAGCTATACACCTAAGATTTGTGCACCTTGCTGTATGTAAATTACACCTCGATTAAAAAAAAAAAAACTCAATTTTTCCCCAAAGGTCCAGGAACATATGTGCACACCTGTGTACTCCCAGGCAGTGCCCGCCCAGACGGCAGTGCCCGCAGACGGGCGCCCCCACAGTGGACACCGCAGCCCACCATACCAGCGTGTCTCCTGTGCCCAGACCCACAAGGAGCCACACGCCCACCTGAGCGGGCACACTTGCACACACGTACACACGGCCCCTACGCACCGGAGGATCTGTAGCAGGAGTTGCTGGAAAAATCTGGAAAGTCATCAGCAGTTCCGCTGACACAGGGACTAGCCGACTCCCTACCACGATTTCCAAAAGGGAGGGTACATTCCACACGTCTGTGGCTGGGCTGTTGGAGGCGGCCACGGCCTCGGTGCCGGCTCGGCAAAAGTTTCATCAAATCAGCAGGTGTCTACACAGCGGGGTCTTCGGAGAGGAGAAGCCGGGGTCCCAGGAGGAGGAGAAGCCTCCTGCCTGGCTCACCCTGCTTCCAGGCCAAGACTGTGCCAGACCAGCCTTGGGGTCAGCCAGCAAGTGCGTGAGTCCCCACAAAGCGAGGATGGGGGAGTCCTGGTGGGCAGGAGGCTGGACAGAGAATACGGGGGTCATTATGACAGGATGGTTCCACAAGAAGTTTGGGAGCAGGAGAGCTCTGCTTTGTCCCCTGGCTCTGCCATTTATTAGCTGTGTGACCCTGGACAAGTTACTTAACCTCTCTGGACCTCAGTTTGCCCCCCTATCAGATAGAGATAATAATACTACCTAGTGGGATAATATTACATGGTGGGAATGCCAGGGGGACGTGGGATGGGGGGAGTCAATTGACATCACACGTGCCCCTGGACACAGAAAGTATTCAACAGCGTGAGTCACTTTTATCAAGGGCCCAAGGACAGCAAGGGGCCACTAGATAACGAGGATCCCATGGATTGCAAAGTGACAGCCCAAGAGCCCAAATGCAGCCCACACATGGAGTCTGGCCCACGCAGTATGCAGTATGTTTCTTTTTTCCTTTTAAATTGTTATCGACATCTAAAAATCAAATTTCCTATCAAAATCCAAACTTCCTGCTTCTCTTGAAGAGTTCAAACATTTGGCAACCCCGGTGCGCATCCCCACCTGGTGACTCCGGGCCAGAGCCCGTTCCAACTGCCTGCCCCGGCCCCGCCCAGCCCTGGGGCAGCAGAGATGGCACTTCGGGACTGGGGGTTCTAGGGGGGACAGGGACCCGCTCCCCGGGGTCACGCAGCTAGTCAGCGGCAGCGCTGGAAGCAGAGCTCAGATTGCCAATTCCTGGTCCTCCCTGAGCACCAACGAGATGCCAGGGAGAGAAACTGGCTGTGTTCCAAAAGTTCCTGCACCTATGGCCCTTACCTGAGAGCCAAGGTCATCACGGGGCACATGACTTACTCCTCTGAGCCTCGGTTCTTTCATCTGTAAAATGGGATAATAATAGTCTCTTCCTCAGGGTGATGGTGAGGACAAAATGAAGTCAAGAAGTAAGGATCACAGAGCAGCGCCTGGCACACACCAGCGCCCCTGGCATGCTCCATGCACGCATGAGCTCGTGGCTTCCTTGAAGCAGCTGTGATGTCACTCTACTTAGCCCACCTGACAGATGAGCAAACTGAGGCCAGTGGGCTGGTGAGATTCACATAGCCAGTGAGTGATGGAGCCAGGATTTGGAATTCTTTTTTTTTTTTTTTAAGATCTTATTGATTTATTTGAGAGAGAGAGAGCACACAGTGGGTGGGGAGGGGCAGGGGGAGAGGGAGAAGCAGACTCCCCGCTGAGCAGGGAGCCCGATGTGGGGCTCGATCCCAGAACCCTGAGATCATGACCCGAGCTGAAGGCAGACGCTTAACCAGCTTACCTGGCTGAGCCACCCAGGCGCCCCCAGGACTTGGAATTCTAACTCAAGTTCAAGGTAGGACTGCTTGGCTCCAAACACCAGCTCTCTCCAGGCACCGGAAGCCTCTGCGGAGTCCGCAGATCATTCCTGAGGGCCTCCTGTGTGCTAGGCACTGTGGCAGACACCAGGCATTCGGCTCACAACAGACCAGATGGCCGGCTTAGTCTGCGAGGCAGAAGGGGGGCAGCAAACAATGAACCAATCACCCAGGCCCTGGCAGTGGTAGGCGCCGGGGAGAAAAATCAGGAGAGAACTAGGAGAGTGCCTGGAGGGGGCACAGTGGGAAACTTAGCTGGAGCAGTCAGGCAGGCTCCCCCAGGGAGGTGACCTTAAACGGGAACCTGAAGGCTGGGAAGGACCAACCATGCGACAACGGAGCAGAAGGACGAGTGTTTGCAAAGGCTCCCAAATGGATGAAGGCAGGTGATGTCCAGACACGGGAGGAAGGCCAGCGTGGCTGCAGCCAAGTGAGGAGAAGGGCAGAGAGGAAATGAAGTCAGAAAGGTAGGTGGGGGCCCAACTTCCAAGCGTCAGAGCACCCAGTTTCAAAATAATAGTACCCTCCACTCTTGGCCAGGGCAAGCACCCAGACCTCTGCCTGCCATAGCTCATTTCATCCTCTCCGGGCTACAGCTCGTTGACCCTACTTGTCGGGGGGGACAACACTGAGGTTCCAAGAGAGGCGGGGACTTACCTGAGGCCACCCTACTGGGGGAGATGGGTGCAGACCTGGAACCTAAACCAGGCTAGGCCAGGCTGTCACCAGGCACCCTTTATCAGGGGACAGACCACGGACCCCCCGTCTTTGTGTGATCGGAAGAGGAAAGGGACCAAAGGGTCATTTCCCAGCCCAGGCAAGCCTCTTCCCGGGTCACTAAGGCTCTAATGGCCCCCGTCCCTGGTAACACCAGGCTTTCAGCCCATGGGCATGGACATGCACAGCCCCCCCCCACACACACATACACACGCACACGCCCATGTGCACACAAACACTCAGCCAGGAAGAAGGCCCAGGGAGCATGCAAGGGGCAGTCAGGACAAAACAGGGCTCTCCATATGTCATGAGCTTCCAGGCACCAGGTGGGCAGGTCCCCCCAACCTCCTCACCTCACTGAGGGGTGCAACCCATCAGCCAGGCCAGAAGCCGGCAGCATCCTCACCTCTCATTTCTCCTACGCTCCCCACTTCTGATCTGCTACACAGCCCATCCTAGCCCCCACATCCCTCCCTATCCATGATCCTGGCTCTAAAGGCAAGAATCTTTCTGGCTTTCATGTCCCCTCCCCCCCACCACCATCTCATGCTGGAGAACCAAGGGCAAGACAGTGGTGACAGCTCTTGGGGACTTGGGGTGGGAAAACCAGTTTAAAAGAAGACCAGAGCTTTAGTACGGTAATGTCACCAGCCCAGGGCACCTGCTGATGGACACCAACGTCACCCTTTCACTCACTCACACACACACTCACACACACTCTCTCACATTCACACACTCACACACTCTCTCACACACACACACACTCACACATTTCATAGCTATCAGGTTGCAGTGACTCTGCTGCTCCAAAACAAAACAAATTCAACGACTGTGTCAGCCAGATGGGACAAGGGGCTGAGAATAGGAACCCCCCTGCTCTGCATCAGCGATCACCCCCCAGTCCCCAGCCACAAGCCAGAGCCCAGCTCCCAGGCCCAGGCATTGACAGAGGCCCGTCTGGGATCCAGGGCCCCGAATTCCTGCGCTGTGCAAGCTCCCTGCCCCACACGCGCCCTCCTGTCTCATCGGTAAGGCATGGGTGGATGATCTCTGAGGGTCCTCCCAGTTTGGATACTCCACCTTTTATGGACATTTGGTTACCAGCCGCAGTGGCTGGGAGTCTCCAAAGCCGAAGGTGCAGTGCCAGCGAGAGGCCAGCAGGGGGCGCGCAAGCCCCGTTGACAGGACGTCCCTCCGGGAGATGGAGGAGGTGGGCTTAGAAGGATCCTGGAAACTGAGAGATGACTCGTACCCCCTCCCCACTTAGTTTTCCTGGAGCTCCGCATGGCTGCAGGGCTGTCCTCACTCCTCTGAACAATCGCCTCTCCCAGCTGCTTCAGTGGATCCATGGTGCTGATTACAGGTCTGGCCCTGGATGGGGACCAACACGTTGGTAGATGGATGGGGAGAGAGCCACTCCAAGCAGCCCACGCTGTTCTCCAAAAGCAAATAACCTGACGAGGAAAACCTCTGGGGAGGAAAGCATTTTAAAAAACTAAAGCAGGGGCGCCTGGGTGGCTCAGTCGTTAAGCGTCTGCCTTCGGCTCAGGTCATGATCTCAGGGTCCTGGGATGGAGCCCCGCGTCGGGCTCCCTGCTCAGCAGGAGGCCTGCTTCTCCCTCTCCACTCCCCCTGCTTGTGTTCCCTTTCTCGCTGTATCTCTCTCTGTCAAATAAATAAAAATCTTTAATAAATAAATAAATAAATAAATAAATAAAATAACTAAAGCACTATTGACACAGGTAGACACTTGTACCTGGTGTAATGATCTTATTAAACTGACCAAACTCCTTTGGGGCAGGTAATAATGTCTCCATTTTACAGAAGGGGAGACTGAAGTTTCAAGACAGCAGGTACATTGCCCAAGTCACCCAGCAAATAAGTGGAAAAAGCAGGATTTGAACTCAAATCTGTTTACTCTTCATTCTGCTATTACTCAAATGTCAACTCTGAGCTCACCCGCCCTCCTGGCCTTCCAGCAGGGTCCATTGTGTGGTCCCTAGAAGTAGACAAATGCAGACAGCCCCCTCCTCCCTGAGCAGGCCAGCAACCCTGCTCCTAGTTTTGCACTAATCCTATCTTGACTCTCAACCAGACCCAAATGCTGGAGAACCTAATTCTGACCCCACTAATAACAGCTAAATTTACAAAGTGCTTCCCACGTACCAAGCACTTTGGATGCAACATTTGTGATCCTCACCAAAACCCAACATGAAGCATGTCATCCCGATTTTACAGAAGAGGAAAGAGATTCAGGAAGGTTGAACGTTAGCCCAAGGACACACAGCGAAGAGGTAGCGAGCGGAGGGTGGGATTCCAGCCCCAGGCTGTCTGTTTCCACACCTGAGCTTTTAACTGTTACTTAAAAGCACTTTCTGGCATCCTCCCCATGGCCTCTCTGGCCAAGGCTCAGCTCATCCCTCATCTTGAAAAGGTGATGGCCCTGCTCACGCCCCCTGACAACCAGAGTCAAGGCCACAGCCCCAAGCCCTGGCTTCAGTTTGATTGTCTGGGATTCTCCTCCAAGGATGGGAGCTTTGATGAAGCTGAAAGGAGCACCTTCCCAACTCCAGAAGCAGAGGTCTCCCCAGGCCCTTGTCCTAAACACGCCCTGAATCACGTAGATCCTGGCTCTGCCACCACCCCCTCTGGGCTTGGGAGGGCCCATGAAGAGCTTAAAATGACCTCAGGGTCCCAGGGCGGCGGGGTAGTCCTGGCGCACTCGGGGGCACATCTGTGCTAGTTCCCTTCCCTTGAACCTCCTAAGGCTGATCTGGAGACCTAGCCTTGGGAAACCTCCCATTTATTCATTCCCGCATTCTGCAAACCTCTGCGCATAGCCAATCCGTGCCTGGCTCTGTGCTGGAAAGAAGGAGGCAGCAGAGAGGTTAAGACCCTAACTCTGCCACTTAAGTGCATATGACCTTGGGCAGGTCACTTCACCGGTCTGCGTTTCCACTTATCTATAAAATGGGGATGAATGTGGCCCCTGCCTCCAGGGTTGTCGGGAGAACTGGGAATCATGCAGGAAAAGTCTTAGCACAGTGCCTGGCACACAGTAAGAGCTCAGTGGTGGCAGCTGCTTGGATATCATCAGGGGAGTTTTCAAAGGCTGGTGGGGGAGGGGACTGCTAACCAACTAATTGTCAAACAATGGGATCACTGCTAGTCCCAGGCCAGACAAGGTGATGGGGGCACACAGAGGAAGGAGCAACTAGTCCTGCCTGCCCGAGTCAGGGAAGGCGGCCCAGAGGAGGTGCCATTTGAAGGCTAAGTAGGGTTTCACCATGAGGATAAAAGAGGAAGGGCATTTCTGGCAGAGAGAACAGCAGTTACAGAGGCTCAGAGGTTCTCGGAGGCACAAGGAGATGCTCACTGAAAATCTGGTTGTGTCTGGGGAAGTTTGGGGACACAGAGCTGGAAAGGGGTTGGGAGGTGCTGGTGAATGGCCTTGTTGGTGTGTCTGGGGAATTGGGACCCTCTCCTGGGACAACAGCGGGCAGGAGAGAGACTAGATCCAATTGGTCTTTGAGAAGAATGACCCAGGTGGCAGCAGGGTCTGGGAGGATGGCACCGGGGCAGGACAGGAGGCAAAGTCTGAGGGGGCTGCTCCCGAGGTGAGACCAAGGGAATGACCGAAGGGAGGGGAGGCAGTAGGGGACGGAGGAGCAGTGTTCACACTCTAAGGCCCCCAAGACCACTTTCGGGAAGAAGGGGCTGAGACAGGGCAAGGGGGTGGGGTGACCATGACCCCTGTCCGCCAGGACCAGAGTTGAGGCTGGGAGTTGGGAGGGGGCCGCCAGCACACTGAGTCACTCACTGGCTTATTGGATTTCTGAGAAATTGCTCTCCTCCCCCACAGCCCGGCAGCCAAGGCCCCTGCATTAAAGCTGCACGGTCCATCAGCCTAGGCGACAGAGCCCAGGTCCTGAGCAGGAATGGGCCCTCACAGAGGGCAGAGATAATGACCCCGGGCATTGTCAGGGTCGGCCCTGGAAGGGATCAGTGCTCAGAGCTGATCCCGCAGGGAAGAGGGAAGGGGAGGTGGTTAGGGGCTTGGACCCTGGAGCTAGCCAGCCAGCTTCAAGTCCTAGCTTGGCCTTTCATGGCTGTGTGACCTGGGGCCACTTCCTTAACCTCTCTGTGCCTCAAATGGCGACCATCATAGGGCTTACCTGAGACAGAGGGTTGTGCTGGGGGTTCTTAAATAAAACCTGTCATGTGCTGGGCACGCCACAGTCTTGGCAAGGGTTGGGTGGTCCTTCAGAGCTGATAGCGTCACTGACCCTGTCTCAGCCCTCAGCTTTCCAAGGCTCCCCAAGGCAGAATCCATGCTTGGCCGTTCACAGTGTGCCCGTTCCCCTCACCAGCCTGCCCCTGCTCCTACCATCCCGAACCTCCTAGCAATGCTTCCTACAACCTGTGATGGCTCACACCTCCACACCTTTGCCCAAGCCAGACCTCCTGCCAGGACTCCCTCACCTAGTCCCCCTGTCTCTCATTAGCTCCTTGTTGTTTCTCCAGTGGGCCTCAGCCAAGAAACCTGTCCTCCGGGGATGCCTGGGGGGCGCAGTCGGTTAAGCGTCTGACTCTTGGTTTCGGCTCAGGTTGTGGTCTCGGGGTCGTGGAATCAGGGTCGGGGGGGTGGGAGTCGTGGGATCAGTGAGGTATTGGGCTCTGGGCTCTGAGCCCCATGGGCAGTCTGCTTGGAATTCTCTCTCTCCCTCTCCCTCTGCCCCTCTGCACACGCTCTCTCTCTCTCTCTGTCTCTCTCAAATAAATAAATCTTAAAAAAAAAAAAAAAGACATCCTGTCCTCTGATTTGGGGTGCCCTTCCTGCCCCTCCATCCCCAACCATCCGGAGTAGTCGCCTCCTCTAACTGCCCTCTCGGAGCACTGGGCTAACACGTGCCATTTATGGTTTCCGTGCGCGCTCCCTTACAAGATCGCCGACCCCTGAGGGTGGGAACTCTGCCCAAGTTCCAGGGCACAACACATCTGGCAGTGGGCAACTGAGTGAGCAGGTGAGCACTAACAAGCCCCAACAGAGGCCGCCGGTTAGTGAGCACGTCTGCACCAGGCACCCCATCCGGTGCTCACACCTGCCTGGTGGCGCAGGGAGTGCCCTCATGCCCACCTTACAGATGAGGAGGTCTAGGTGCAACACCGAGTGACCATTCAAGGCCACCCAGGCAAGAAGGGGCAGAGCACAGATGAGAATTCGGGCCCCACCTGCCCTCTGCCAAGTTCCTAACCACTGCCCTGTGCTGCCCTACTCCAGAGGTGACCTCGGGCTCTCCCACACCTCCCCAGACCCGCCCACCCCTACAGCAGACAGAACACGCTGCCGGGCACTGCATCCTTGGCTGGGAGAAGCCACGCAGACCCAGAGAGACTTCACCTCCAGCCCTGGCTGCCCATTTCCTGGCTGTGGGGGAGCTGGACGGCAGGTTGTGCGGTGAGTGAGAGGAAAGTCCTGCTCACCTGCTCACCTGGGGCACTGCGGGGATCAAATAGGACCCGCACAGCAGCTGACTCCACATTTGGCTCCCCAAGTGGGACCTGAAGTTTAAAGTATTTTTATTTATTTATTTATTTTTAAAGATTTTATTTATTTATTTATTCATGAGAGACAGAGAGAGAGAGAGAGAGAGACGCAGAGGCAGAGAGAAGCAGGCTCCCCGCCGAGCAGGGAGCCTGATGCGCGACTCGATCCCAGGACCCTGGGATCATAACCTGAGCCGAAAGCAGACGCTTAACCATCTGAGCCACCCAGGCGCCCTTTATTTATTTATTTTTGAGAGAGAGAGAACGAACGGGGGGGAGGGGCAGAGAGAGAAGCAGGCACCCTGATGAGCAGGGAGCCCAGTATTGGACTAGATTCCAGGATCCTGGGATCATGACCTGAGCCCAAGGCAGACGCTTAACCGACTGAGCCACCCAGGAGCGTGGGACCTGATGTTTAAATGAGAATCTGCATAATCATCATCTAGATGGACATCCCCCACCTTTTACAGGTGAGGAAGCTGAGGCTCCAAAAGCTGAAATGCCCTGCCCAGGCTCCCGTGTGTAGGAAATGACAGAGCAGGGGCCCAAGTTATTATTTTCAGCACAGAACCTAGTACCTTCCCCCAGATCACCCCCCAAATAGCTCTTATCCTTAAGATAGCCTGAATGCGGGCGCCTGGGTGGCTCAGTTGGTTAAGCGACTGCCTTCGGCTCAGGTCATGATCCTGGAGTCGCGGGATCGAGTCGCGCATCGGGCTCCCTGCTCAGCAGGGGGTCTGCTTCTCCCTCTGCCCTCTTCCCTCTCGTGCTCTCTGTCTCTCATTCTCTCTCTCTCAAATAAATAAATAAAATCTTAAAAAAAAAAAAAAAAGCCTGAATGCATCAAGGTGCCACTCCAAGTGACAACAGCCAGCACTCACTGAGCACTCACTGTGCGCATGTTCTGAGCTGTACTTGTACTGACTCTAATGTAGGCGCTATGATTATCCCCAGGGGGAAACTGAGGCACCGGTCGTTTAGGCGCCCTCCCCAAGGTCGCCCTGCTAGTAAGAGGCGGGGCCGGGATTAGAACCCAGACTCAGGGCAGGCGGGGAGTGAGGTCGGGCCGCAAATCCGACCCGGTCTGGGTCGCGGAGACCCGCAATCCAAGCCTGGGCCCCTCCCCCTTCCCCGCGCGCCCGTTGATCCGGTCGATCCGGGGACTCGGCGGTGGGCGGGGCAGGGGCGCACCTCCCACTCCGCTCGCACCTTGCGGGCCGCCCCCGCCCAGGTGAAGCTGTCGTCTGACCGGTCCCTAGGGCTCCCCGGGGAGCGCGATTCATTAGTGCCTCGGCCACTGGCACGCGGGGCTGGAGACCCGGAGCCCTGGCCTCCCCTGCGGCCTCGGGGCCGACCTGGCTCCCGCGCTCAGATGTCACCTCCCCAGGACGCGTCCCCACCGTTCCTCCCGCGCGGCTGGTGCGCGGCGGCTGGGCGCCAGGCCCTGTCCTCGCGGCCGGGTGCACGGGCTACCAGTACGGTGCGGACGCCCTTCGGTAACGAGATTAATGATGATGGCTCACGTTTGTGCCACACTTCCCCCAGCGCTGCGAGCATGCTTTACCCGCATTAACTGGTGCAGTCCCCCCACAGCCCCCGCAGGACCATCAGCTACTATCAGCTCCACTCGATAGGCGAGGAAACTGAGGCCCAAGGTCATGCACTATTAAATGGCCGGCATCCATTTTCGGAAATTTCCTCCACGCTGAAGAAGGACAGCGGCTGTCATTTTAAACCTCACCACCCTGCCTGAGTATCAAAGAAAGTCAATGAGCTACCCTATTTTTTGCCTATTAAATCGGCGAGGTAGAGACGACCAGGATATTGCCACCTGATCTTCTGCGGTAAAAGTGGGCTGAGAACCTGGAGCTAAACTTGATACCGAAGCCCCATTCTTGCCACCCTGGGCGGAGGCCTGTGCAGGGAACCATGGGAGCACAAGCAGAGGTATCAGGAGGTGCCCCCTAGACTGAGTGGTGTCTGGACTGGGTCTTGAAGGATGAGTAGGAGTTCACAAAAGGAAAGGGAGAGAGGCAACAACCGGTGCAAAGGTCAGAATCCTGAGGACCCATTCCTGATTCTCCCTCTTAATTGCTGGGTGACTTTGTCAGTCTGTTCACCTCTCCCAATCTCAGTTTCTTCATTTGCAAAATGGGAATGATAGTCCTGAAGTTGTCAGGACTGAGTGAGATCCTGGAAGTGTGTTTCATCAACTGTCCCCAAGGGGGTGGTGAGAGGATACCGTGCTGCCTGGAGGCCTTATCAGCTCTTCCTGGAAATGACTCTTCTCTGCTCATAAAAAAAAAAAAAAAAGCAGACAAATGATAGCCTTCTTCTATCAATGAGCAAACTAAGGCCCAGCGAGGTTAAAGAACTGACCCAAGGTCACACAGCTGTAACTGGCAGCCTCAGGATCTGAACCCAGATTCGCCTGACCAGAAAGACTGCCCCTGTCTCACTGCATCCGCTCCGAGGGCTGCCCCACATCAGATGGGTTGACCTTCACCATAACCTTTGTCTCAACATTGCACATGAAGTTTTACGTTCTTGTAAATAACATTCAGCTGAACATCTGTGCACAAACCTTTGCCGTACTTTACATTACTTCCCAAACTGGTCCTCAAAGAAGATTATTGGCTCTAGAGGTACGAACATTATTCTGGCTTTTGATAAATATTTTCAAGTTGCTTTCAAAAGGTTGCCATTTTGCTGTCCCACTTGCAACATACAAGACATGTGTTTGCTGGATCCCTACCAGTTTTTTTGTAAGATTCTATTTTATTTATTTGAGAGAGAGAGAGCACTGAGGGAGAGGGAGAGGGAGAAGCAGACTCCCCACTGAGCAGAGAGCCCGATGCTGGGTTCAGTCCCAGGACCCTGAGATCATGACTTGAGCCGAAGGCAGATGCTTAACCGATTGAGCCACCCAGGCACCCCCAGTTGTTGTTGTTGTTGTTTTTAATCTCCCAAATGTCCAAGATTAAAAATGGTATCACCTCATTGTGTTGGCATTGACTAGTACCAATGAAGGGCTGGAAATTTAACAGGATACGTATCAGAAATCACAGGCCCTTGGGAGGGACTGGAGTCAGGTGGGTAGGCAGGCACCTAGAACAGAAAATATTCATTTCTGGTTAAATGATTGAGGAAAGGAATGCTTGGCCAGGGCGGGCAGAGGTTTCTGGAGCCCGGGGACAGACTTTGGCTATTGTTCTTTCTTCTTTCTGGAACATTCTTTCCTGACTCCTCAGCAGCTGACCCCTCATTCTTCAGCTCTCAGCTCCAGCATCAGCTCCTCAGAGAGATCCCCCCTGCGCCCCGCCATTATAGGTGTCACCCTCCCAGGGTCTCTCTGATTTATTTCCTTCACAGCCCTCAGCATACCTGAAGTGCTTATTCATTTATTTCTGGGACTTTTATCTGCTTCTGCCTCTAGAATGTGAGCCCCTTGGGAATGGGGCTCTTGCTTCTTCATCTGGTGCCTGTATCCCATGCCTAGAACAATGCTTTTAATGGATTAATCGCTTCCACTTGTGGGTCATCTTGCCGCCCAGCAGGGCTGTTCCTGTCGGCCTCCCAGTGCACAGAAGCCCAGAGGTCCCTTTTCTTGCATCCCCTCCCCATGCCCCCAATATCACTTACACATGACACTGTGTGCCTGCAGACTTTCCCGAAGTCTCTACACACCACATTGCTCAGCATCTCTCCCACTGCGACTCTGCTCCCCAGGTGTCAGGGCTCCCGTTCCTGAGGACTCCCTCACTATGTTAGAGCAAGTCCTCTCTGACCTCTGGAGACCGTCTAGCATCCCTGCTCCCAGAGGGGCCATCCACTCCAGGTCCCTCATGCAGAACAGGCCGAGGCATCCCAGGGTCCATTGTCCCCTTCTCCCACTTGGGCTCCGCACAGCGAAGGACGTGGTCTAGAATCTTCTCTCTCAGGTTTATGGCTACACCACCACAGTCCCATGCCCTACCTTAGAGCCACTGTGAGTTTTAGTAATTTTTTTCTCTCCGTCCTCAAACCAGATCTGTCGACAATAACCATCACACAACAGTAGTTCTCCCTCGGAGCCTCCCAGGAGCGTGGCGTGTGCGCCGGAGCTGCCTCTCTGATTTGGAAATGGCGGCGGCCATCTTCCTTCTTGCCGGTTTCCCTGTGGGCAAGGCCCCAGTGACCCAGTGGAACGCCAGAGCCACCGTGGAGACCCTGCTGCCAGCTGCACCGAGATCACCGGCCGGTACTTCTCGGCTGAGCCCGCGGTGGGATGGCGGCCTCCGAGGCCCTGGGGAGAGAGGAATTCTGTTGGGTTCAGATGAGCTTCCATGTTCACAAGGAGAAAAGACTGCTACCTTGAAGACACAGATTGACCTGAATGAGGGGTTCAAATGCAAGGCCAAGCAAAGAAGTAATTTCGGTGCTAATGAGTATTGATTACAGAGAGGAAAAGGGTTAATTGAGTGAGTTGGTAAGCTGGTTGCTAAGGTAACACCTCTCTTGGAATAAAATCATCACCACAGAGAGTGCAAACTGTTATCTAGATAAAGGGCCAGAGGTGCCACAGGATGTTTTCTGTTTGGGGACCAAGAATATGAAACATTAAAATATGGGAAAGGACTGCAGAAGGGGAGTTTAAAGTCTTCCCTTTAGCCAAGGTGAATTCCTTCCCACCAAGAAGATAGTTGCGCTCATTCGATGCTAAGAACAGAAGCCTCTCTCCGCGCTGGACCTCGTTCACAAGATACAGGAGAGAAAATTGGGGCGTCTCTCTCTGGTGAGTGGGCACGTCTACATGTCAGCTTTCCACTGGAAAGAGCAGGAGGGAGAAAAAGGCACTATTTTCCTGAGATTTAAAAAGAAAAGCCAAGGTTTGGGGAGCCCAGGTGGCTCAGTCAGGTAAGCATCTGACTTGGGCTCAGGTCATGATCTCAGGGGTCCTGGGATGGAGCCCCGCATCAAGCTCCCTGCTGAACCGGGAATCTGCTTCTCCCTCTCTCTCTGCCCTTCACACATACAACACACACACACAACACACACACACACACACACACCCCGCTGGTGCTCTCTTGCTCTCAAATAAATAAATAAAATCTTAAAAAAAAAAAAAAAGCCAAGGTTTGTTTGCAGAGAAGCTGGTGACAGTTGAGCTTAGGAGAGAGGTAAGGTTTACGCCTAAGGTTTATATTTCTTTACTTTTTGCTCAATACTGGATCATGTTAAATGCTAAAAATAAGCCACTGGACAGAACAAGGCAAAGCTGACGTCCAGTCTGGCAAATAAGTCACTACCTTGAGGCACGTGCTTTATTTACTGACTTTCCTCTTTTTGTCTTATTTTCATATCCTTATCTTGCTTCCCTGCACCTTGTCCTCAACTGATTTTACACTATTTCATTCATATATAATTTGGCAAGCCCCCTCAAGTCCTTTCTAAGAATGAGATGAGTAAAAATAAATAAAATCTGTGATTTCTGTTAGGTGTTGTAATGATAACATGTACATTTTTCATAGAAAAACCAAAGAGACTGAATCAAGGTTTATAGCCCACCTCTGAGTCATCCCCACCTGGAGAAGGCCTTCCTGATACACTTCATATCGTGTTTACCTGGTTACAATGAACAGAACCCCAGTGTTAATATCTAAAAAGATATGACAGACCTCTATTTGCAATGATCAAGGGAATAAAACTGTCACAGCCTATAAAAATGTGAGAAATTTTTTTTGAACGGTGGCGTCTGGCTCTAGCCTCTGTGGGAAGGTTAACAAAAAAAAAACAATACCTAGGCTAAATCTGTGTGAATTGACATGGGTGAAGTGTGGGGATTTAATCAAAATCTTGCTGGATTATCACAGGGTAGATCATGCACAGCTGAGGACCAAGCCAGAGAGGAGGGCAACCTCTTATGTGTAAGAGTTCTGAATGCATAGACAGGATTTTAGATAACCTTAATTGTTTTCTGGTTGCACATCACAGTTATTGCCTTGGTGTTTTAAAAATTCCAGATATTTCTTTTTTTTCAAGATTTTTAAAATTTATTTATTTGAGAGCGAGAGAGTAAGCATAAGTGGGGTGAAGGGCAGAGGGAGAAGCAGATTCCCTGCTGAGCAGGGAGCCCGACGTGGGACTCGATTCTGGGGCTCTGGGATCATGACCTGAGCTGAAGGCAGACATTTAACCGGCTGAGCCATCCAGGCGCCCTAAAAATTCCAGATATTTTTCTATGCACACATACGAACATTTTTTTTCCTAACAAAAGTGAGTTATATTGTACCTTTTTGAAACTTGCTTTTTATTTACAGAGTAGTATGTCATGATTAGCCGTACCAATGAGTTCCCTTCAACAGTATCATTTTAGGTTGCATAGAAATCCATTCCATGAATGGAATATATTTTATTTATTTATTTGCCGATTTTTGCACATTTAAGGTAGAGGGGGTTTTGTTTTAGGTTGGAATTTTGGGGACTTGGGGGGTTTTTTGCTCTTACAAATAATACTTTGAAATCATCCCTGCAATTAAATCACTGGCACATCCGTGATTATTTCCTTTGAATAAATTCTAGAAGTGAAATTTCTGGGTTAATTTGTATGCAAATTGTAAAGCTTTTCATAGGTATTTCCAAATTGCAGAAAGTTTTTAAAATCCAATTTACATCCAGAAACCATTTTTAAAAAGATAATTTTTTTTAAAAGATAATTTTTTTTTTAAAGATTTTATTTATTTATTTGAGAGGGAGAGAGGGAGAGACAGAGAGCATGAGAGGGAGGAGGGTCAGAGGGAGAAGCAGACTCCCCACTGAGCAGGGAGCCTGATGCAGGACTTGATCCCGGGACTCCAGGATCATGACCTGAGCTGAAGGCAGTCGCTTAACCAACTGAGCCACCCAGGCGCCCTAAAAGATAATTATTTAAGTATACATAAAGAGAAGTCAGAAAATAATATAAGCAAAAGAATGAGAGTCAAAATTGTGCCTGGTCTTACCACCCAGACTTCGTCTCTGTTATGGTTTCTGGATCTACCACCTCGCTGTCTCACTCCCTCTATCTTGCTCTCATCTGTGTTTATCTCTCTGTCTCTGTCTCTCCTGTGTCCCTGTCTAGGCCTCTGTCTCTGTCTCTTTCCCTCTCTCCTTCCCTCCCAAACCTCTCCCTCCCTCCCTCCTGTCTCTCAGTCTCTCTCGGTCTCTCTATCTCATTCTGTCTCTGTCTCTGTCTCTCTCTCAACAGACCTGGGGCACACCTCGCTCAGACCTGTAGCCCGGGCAGTACTATTAATTCCCTGAGCCTGGGCAGGACCTGGGAGCTGGCAAAGCATTTTCACATGCTATTATCGCCCCTTTCCAGGTGAGACCCTGAGGCTCAGAGCGCCGTCTTTCGTGCCCAAGGCCCACAGCTCAGGAGGGTCCGCACGGCAGGCCATCAAAGCCTTGTGGTCTCTGTGAGACCACACAGGGGCCACCGACACGCACGCACCTGCCTGTGCTGGCCCCCTCGGGGGCGTGTGGCTGCGAGGTCAGGCAGCTACACTAACACGTAGCCCCTCAGCTGTCCCCGGGATGCGCAGGGCCCCTGCCCAGGAGGAAGCTAGAAATGACACAGCTGCTTCTCCCCTCAGCCTCGGGGCCAGTCTGCCTCTTCCAACGCTCTGCAGTCCTGCCCCTCCGCCGTGCACCTCCTCCCAGCCACCCTTCTCCCCTCTGCTCCCTTCTCCCCTCTGCTCCCTTCTCCCCTCTGCTCCCTTCTCCCCTCTGCTCCCTTCTCCCCTCTGCTCCCTCCTCCCCTCTGCTCCCGCCTCCCCAGGCCGCTGCCCCGAGGCCTCCCCAGTGCCCCTCCAGGAGGCCGTCCCCTCCTCCCTTCCTGGGGCCTCGCAGTACTTTCTTCCCAGCCCTGGCCTCACTCAAGTCCTAGTGGCTGGGTACCCCCCCCCCCCCGCCCCCCGGCCCCCCCCCGCCCCCCCGGGGGGCCCCCTGCCCCCCCCCCCCCCACCTGCTCTCCCGTGCCTGACACACCACACCCACCGTCCGCCCAGGTGTGTTGAGCAAATGCACAGGTGTGTTCTGGGCTCTGGTAGCCCTTCCCCCCTCCCCTCCCCTTTCCTCCTTTCCCTACTTCTCTTTTCCTCCCTCCTCCTTCCTCACCTCCCTCTGGGCTTCCCTCCTCCTGCCGCTCCTCTCTCCTCTCCTTGCCCCTCTCTGTCTACACTTTCTCCTCCTTTGGTCTCATCAGGCCCCAAGACTTTACACACCTCATCTACCCCCTCAACACCCACATTCATATCTGCAGCGCAGACCTCTGCCCAGAATTCACAGCGGAGTATCTCAGGCAGGACACATCCCAACACAAGCTCTGGGTTTTCTCCCCCCAAAGCCGGTTAACCAGCCCTGGGTCCGCATCGTCCACCCAGTCACTGAGGGCAGGAACTAGGAGGCATCCTTCATTCCTTCCTGTTCCTCATTCCCTACCTACAGTCCGTCAGCGCCTTCTGTCCACTGACATCCAAACTCTGCCAAACTCAGCAGCCCCTCCCCGTCCACTGCCAACACCACAGCCCGGGCACCACGGTCTCTAACCTGGACACCTGTGCCGTCCTCCTCTCCTCCTTTCGTGCCCCCTCCCACCCCCTCCCCACACGGCAGCCACCAACCGGGAGCTACTCCTTACGTAAATCAGGTCCACTCCCAAGGTTCCTGCTTAAAACCTTCCAGTGCTTTCCACTGCCCTTAGAATACACTACGTTGCACATCCCCACCCACAAGGTTCCATGGGATCTGGCCCCTGCCTACCTATCCCGCTCATCCTAGCCCCCCCCCCCTTACAACCTCCAAGCTCCTCTGACCCCTTCCAGCCTCAAGGACACACAGACTCATTCCCACCTCCAGGCCTTTGTCCACACCATGCCCCTACCTGGATCTCTCTTCCCTCTCGTGGCCAGCTCTTCTCACTATTCAGATCTCTCATCCTTCATGTCACTTCCTCAGAGAAATGCTCTCTGACCTCTCACCCTCCCCTAAAGAACGTCCTTTGTTATGCTCTATACCAACATACGAGGTATAACAATCTGTCTTTATTTCCCCTTTTGTTCTACCTCCCCCAATAGATGCTCCAGAGAGCAGAAACCAGGCCACAAAGCAGGTGCTCAATAAAAATTAACTGACCAAATAATAAAGTGGCTAAGAGTGCAACCTCGGGGTCAGCTGAATCTGTGTCCTCCCTCCTGCGGTGCCACGCTCTTGCCGCATGGCCTTGGCCAGGGGCCTGCACCTTCTACTCCTCAGTGTTTCCATCGGGAGTAAGAATCCTGTCTCAGAGTTGTAAGGGGTAAATGGGATGATGGAAGTGCAGTTCTAAGCACAATGAATGCATTAAAAGCATGCTAAATAAATAAGTGCTCGATAGATGCAGATATTCTTCCACACATTTGTTGGATGAAAAAGCATGTATTCAGAGACGTGGAATCCCAGGCTCAGAAAGAGGGAATGACTTGTTCAAAGTCACGTGGTTAATGAGTGTGGAGTTAGGGTCCCCTACCAGGTCTGTCCAACAGCAGGTGCATCGATAGTGTGTTGATTTTCCAAACCAGGGTGTCCATGGGGCATGGTGGTCAGACGGGAGGTTAAGTAGACAGAACTCCAAGACCAGCAAGGTCAGGAGACAAACTCACAAGGCCCATAACGAAGAGAGTGCGACCCTGCGAGTGGGACAGACTGGGATGCAGGGACAGAACGGGCAGGACATCAAGCAGTGGCCACATAAAGACTTGCCCCTCGTTTGTCCAAATATAAGGGAATTTGGGGTCCCCTAGTCCCTGGTTAATGTGGGATCCTGGAGCCACCCGACAGATCCTACATGTGGGAATTCCCGCCTCTCTGACCTTGGGGACTCTCCTGCCTCTGCCAAGGTGGAAGGGTGGGGACTCAGGCAGCAGAGTGACAGAGTGACCCCCTGGACATCTCCTCAGGATGCTGAGACCAGGGGAGGCAACGCATCAGCAGGTGGGCTGGGGTCCAGGTCCATCTTGGGCCGGCTATGAGTTTCCATGGAGCCCGTCACCATGGTAACCAAACCTCAGCGGCAGGACTCCAGCAGAGCCAGGAAAGACAAGCTCCTTTCTTGTCCATATCCCAGGAGCCTAACAAGAGGGGGTGGAGGGAAGTGGGGACGATCAGGCTTTCTGAGCCAGGATGGGAGTGGGGGCAGGGAGAAGTGGAGGTTGTCTTCCTGCTCAATGGGCCGGCCATAAACTACCAGAACATGGCCCCATACTTCATGCCTCCGTGCCTTTGCTCACACTCTTCTCTCCTATGGGATGCCCTCCCCCATCCCCTGTCTCCCTGGAGTGCTCCGGGCTGACATCTGTGCCTCACTTTTTACTCGCTGACCCTTCCAGGCTGACTCAGCCAGGCCACCCAAATTCCTCCTCTCTCGCACATCCCCAGGATGTCTGGCTTACTCTAGAGCTTGGGAAGGGTAGTGGTGGTTAAGAGCACAGGCTCTGGAATCAGAGACCCAAGTTCAAATTCTAGTTCTGCCATTAACATGTCGGGTGACTCATAGTAAGCCAAGCAACCTTTCTGAGCCTCAGCCTCATCTGCCATTTTCTTGCTGTGTGATCTTGGCTCAGTTTCCCAACCTCTCTGAGGCTCGGTGTCTTCATCTGAAAAATGAAGTGAAGCCCGTGAGATGTCTGGGGCACAGTCAGCATGTAATAAATGTCAGTGATGGTTCTCATCTGTATGAGCACTCCTCTCTGTCCCCTGGGGAATGAACTTCCAGCCCACCAGGCCTGGATCTTCCCTGGGCTCATCCCCCAAACCCTGAGTCCCCCATCTTCTGCCAGGACTCCTGGCCTGGCATCATCCTTGCCTTTCAGAGCAGGGTCTTTGAGACAGGAAGCTTTCCCTGCCCAGAACAGGGACTGGTGCACAGCACAGCACAGACATTTCCAGCACGGAGCCTGAGAGCAAGCGCTGTGAAGGAGAATAGATGCCCCCTGAGCCTGCGGAGAGCAGGGCCAGCCTCTGGACTGCATGCACTGCGCGTGCGCGCGTGCGTGCGTGCGTGCGTGCATGTGTGCGTGTGTGTGTGTAAGAGAGAGAGGGAGGGAGAGTGGCTGGCAGCAAACGTCCTAACACACATTCACACACAGACACACATGTACCCACGTTCTCACACTCTTTCACACACGCACCATACACAAACCTGATGGAGGAAGGTGCAAGGACATCCCTGGTCACTCTGGGGAGTGCCCCGGAGACCACCCCATGACCCCATTTCTCCCCCGACTGCTCCCTGTGGATCCCAACCAGAGGCTCTCCGCAGTTTACAGAGCAGGTGAGAAGGGGAGCAGCGACCCTTTCTGGTCTTAGCAAACAGTGACTCAGTCTGGAAGTTCAAAGGCCAGGTCACCAGCCAGACAACTGTCTACCTGAACACAGGTCTCTACCTTTAGAAACCCCCTAACACCTGGGGTCATGCAGCAGCACCCCCACTGAAGCGGCCCCGCTGCCCCTCATCCTGCTGCCACCACCCTTGAGTTCCCTGGCCCAGACTTGGATCTCCGGCCCACAGCCCCTCTGTTCCATCCTGGGCATCGGAGTTCACAAGACAAGGCCACATCCCCGGCTCCCTGATGTCCCTCCATAACCATCCTGAGAAGCAGCCAGGGCAAGTGGTCACATCCCCAAGCCACAAAGCTGATAAACATCAGCTCACCCTGATGGAGCCCTTATTTTATACCAGGCACTGTGCTCAGCACTGTATGATCCCTTGATCTTCACAATAGCCCTATAAGGGAGGCAATCTTACAATCCCCACTTTAGAGATGGGGAGACTGAGGCACAGAGAGGTTAAGAAACCCAGCGAAGAGGGTACGCCAATCAGAATTTAAATTCAGGCATTTAAAGAGCCCAAACTCTTGAGTATTTGCTACATTATGTCTACTCAGTCACAAAGAGCTGAGCGTAGTTGGGGTCTGGGAGGGCTCAAAAGTGACATCACAGTTCCCCTACCGAGTTTGGAACCAGCTGTGAGATCCCCGCAGGTACGTTGGCTCCCTTCATTCATTCAACAAATATTTATTGAGCATCTACTCTGTGCAAGGCGTGCACAGGCACTGGGAATATCGCAGCGAAAAGAGCAAACAAAAATCCTCAGTCACACGGACTGGTCATTGTAGTGGGAGAGACCTAATAAGCAAGATAACCGACAGAAACTGTGCTAGCGCAAGTGCTAAGGAGGAAAATAATGCGGGGGAGGGAGAATATGAAGTGCTGAGGGCTGTGGGAGGCATTTCAATTTTAAAAAGCCAAGAAGATACTTGAGTTAAGACCTGAAGTGAGTAAGTCAGGTCATGCATTCATCGGGGGGAAGGACATTCCAGGTTGAGGGAACAGAATGTGCAAGGGCCCTGAGGCAGGAGGGTGGTTGTATAGTATGGAATCAGCAGGCCAGGGTCAGAGTGAAGTAGAGAGGAAGGAAAAAAGTTGGACAAGGCCATCGACAGATGGATGGATAAAGACATGGTGCACACACACAATGGAATATCACTCAGCCATACAAAGGAATGAGATCCTGCCATTTGCAGCATAGATGGACCTAGAGGGTATTATGCAAAGGGAAATAAATCAGACAGAGAAAGACAAATACCATAGGATTTCGCTTCTATGTGGAATCTAAAACACAAAACAAGCAAACAAACAAAACAGAAACAGACTCATAAATCAGAAAATAAACTGGTGGTTCCCCGGGGAGGGGTGGCGGCAATGGGAAAAATAGGAGAAGGGGATGAAGAGGTATGAACTTCCAGTTACAAAATAAGTAAGTCACAGAGATGAAAAGTACAGCAGAGGGGATATAGTCGATCCCGCTGCCATAACGTTGCATGGTAACAGATGGCAGCGACACTGACCAATGTATGGAATTGTCGAATCACTATGTTACACACCTGAAACTAATATAACATTGTGTGTCAACTATACTTCAGTAATTTTTTTTTTAAGATTTTTTTTTTTTTTAAGTGGGGTGAGGCCAAGGGGCCCTGGGCCTGGATGTTCTACCACCTGCGGGTCACCCTGAGGAATCCAGCTTCGGCTCCGGTGAGGTGGAAAGCCAGGGAAACGATGTGCCATGACAGAAATATGCCGGCCTGGAGGACGGGGCTTTACAGCTGCAGCCAGATGGGCTTGCCAATACCCAGCCCCAGAAGCAGACAGACTGAGCCTCCTGTCGCTGGTAGCACGGACAACCACAGGCCTCCCGGACGGGCAGAGCCAGCCCACGGAGGCCACCTGGTGTCAAAGAACCAACCAGAACGCAGCCCCTCTGCAGGCAGACACAGAGAGGCCCAGAGGGAGCAGAGCTGAGCGCACTCAGGGCCTTCCCCAGGAGTCAGGGCGAGGCAGGGAGACACTGGGAGTCACACCGGTGGTCGCCCTTCTGCACCCCTCCTCCCCAGCATGCAGTTTGGTGATAAAAAGGGAGGAAATGAGTCTGGCCCCGGCGTGCGGTGGCGGGGAGCCCGTCCCAGGCTAGGCATGTGCAGGCTTGAATTATTAATGTCCGCACAGCTACTGGCTCCCTTTGACAGGAATAATAACCCCTCAGGTCTGAAGAGAAGTGTACATTCTGCACTGTGCTTTCCATTTTAAGGAGGGGAAAACTGAGGCCCAGGGCGAGGAAGGCTTTGCCTGTGCCTCGAAGTTAAGTGATGGCTGAGATTTGAACCCAGGTCAGCCCCACTCCACTCCCTCACCTGCTCTTCCTCGTGTCCTAGCTGGTAACTGAGCAGGGCTAGCATTTCAGCTGAGCCCGCAGCTCTGTCTATATGTGAAAGCTTACAAGATGGAACACCTTTAGTATTAGAAATAAGGCACATGGGGTGCCTGGGTGGCTCGGTCCAACTCTTGATTTCAGCTCAGGTTGTGATCTCAGAGGTGTGAGATCAAGCCCCACATTGGGCTCTGTGCTCAGCGTGGAGTCTGCTTGTCCCTCTTCCTCTGCTCCTTCCCTGCTCGCGCTCTCTCAAACAAATAAGTAAAATCCTTTTTTTTTAAGATTTTTTTATTTATTTATTCACTTGAGAGGGAAAGAGACAGAGCGAGTGAGCATGAGCAGGGGGAGGGGCAGTGGGAGCGGGAGAAGCAGACTGCACAGTGAGCAGAGAGCCTGATGTAGGTCTCGATCCCAGGACCCTGAGATCATGACTTGAGCCAAAGGCAGACGCTTAACCGACTGAGCCACCCAGGTGCCCGTAAATAAATAAAATCTTAAAAAAAATAAGACATATGCATTTTATCGCAATAAAAAATATAAATCAAACAATGACAATGAATAGTAAATATAAACTAGTACGCCGTTATCTGTATTTATCAATGAGCATGTGTGACTCCTAATGAGGGCGGTGGTGTTTGTGAGTGCTGACTCCGTGCTAGGACCGGACCCGGTGCCCTACAGGCAACATGCCCCTCACATTCCCAGCTTGGAATCTGCAATTCTCAGACATTTCTGGGGATAATTTGAGGACCGATGATCTCACAGCTCCTGGATGACGGAGGAACAGTTGGGCCCTCAGCAGACGAGAGCCAGGGCTCAAGGTCTCGAATAGGACCTCGAACCCTTTCCATACAAAGCCAAAGCTCGGAAGAAGCCGGCCCTGGGGGTCCTCAGGCAGCCCCCTTCACTAACTGCGAGGCTCTGGGCAGGTCCCATGAGTTCCTGGAGCCTCACGTTCCTCCTCTGGAAAATGGAGGTGAAGTTATGGGTAACAGGTTGCTCTGAGGTCTAAATACGAGAGAGAACCCATACTGAGCAGCAGGGCATCCTTAATGAAGGGCTTGTGGCTATCAGTGGGCAGGATGGCTCCCTATTTCTGCCCAGCTGGGAATAGGATGCAGCTTACTATGGTGGCTTTCAAAAACAATTGATTGTCCTTTTCAGTCTCTAGATCAGTAGTTCTCAAATTTGAGCTACCCCTGAATCCCCGGGAGGGCTTATTAAAACGTAGACTGCTGTGCCCACCCCCAGAGTTTCCGATTCCTTAGTGGAGCTGGGGTGGGGCCTGAGAATGTGCATTCTAACCAGTTCCCAGGTGATGCTGCTGCTGCTAGTCCGGGGTCCAGGCCTTGAGGATCACTGCTCTCATTCCCAGCCCCGGCTGCACATCGGCATCTATCTGAGAAGGCCCTGAGGCCTGCGCTGCACCCCCCAGAGGTCCCGACGTAATTGCTCGAAGGTGTCGCCCAGCACTGGGAGTTTAAAAGGGCCCCCGGGATGATTCTAATGTGGAGCCAAATTGAGGAACCCCCGCTCTAGAGCACAGGGAGGAGCGCTAAAGGCCCCCCACTCACCCCAACTGCCGAGTGCTCGGCTCCGGGCGGGGCTCAAGAGCTGATCGTTGCTAACAATGACAGCTACGGGTCCTGGGCGCGCACACAGGCCAGGCACCGGCCTAAATCCTGTGCATCCAGGAACGCACTAAATCCTCGTAACTACCCCACGAGGGGCATCATGGTATGACTTGCAGTTTACATTAGAGTCTGATACACAACGCCCCTCCTTGAGGGTCAAACAACAGAAAGGGACGGAGCCTGATTTGAACCAGGTTGCCCACCTCCACGTTCTTGCCCTTGACCACTAGGCTAGGCGGAATGTATTCGTGATTAATTCTTGCCAAACCAAGACTTTGTAGTGTGTGGAGGAAGGAATCCCATTTGTGTCCACTTACTTTTTTGCTCTGGATGCCTTTCAGGGGCATTGGGCCAAATGCCATAGGATGCGGACTTGTAAATATTCACACCTTTGCAGGCATTGTCTTATTCTGAAGGCCCCAAAGGCATGCGCTCTCTCCCCATCCTTCCCCCAAGCCTTGCTCCAGCCAAATGAACTACTTTGCAATTTAATTCAATTAAGCCAACATTTATTAAGTGCATACTTTGGGCCAGTCGCCAGGCTACTGCCTGAGGACAAAGAGATGCTGAGACTGTGAGGTCTCAGAAAGGAAGCAACCTGCCCAAGGGCAAGTTAAAGGCAGAGCCAGGGCCCCACTCGTGTCTAACGCTCTCATCTTTGAGGAACTGGGAGAGGAGGTGGCAGTGCTGGAACCTTGGAAACCCGCAGACCAGTAATGGCTGGCTCCCCAGGGAAAGACAGAACTGGGGGCTGGCAGGAACTGGGGGAGGGGCATGAAGGCCCAGGCTGAGGGCAACAGGGGGCTGCTGCTTAGACCAGGCCTTGGCCCCCAGCCGGGCACCTTTCCCACCAAAAGGGGCAATGACTCCAGGCAACCTGGAAGGCCGTAAGTAAAGGTCTAACCTCCCAACAGGACCGTGACATGGACTTTCATATCCAAAAGAGATCAGACATGCAATCCCTGTACCTTTGTTCATAATGCTCATTTGTCAATGCGAACCAAGCAAATAACCACCATTCCTGTTATCCTGTTTGGGGCACATCTTAATTTTTTTTTTTTTAACCATATCCAGAAGCCTTAAAAAGAGAAGTGGCCCAAGTCTCTCTGAACCTCTGCTGACAGATCAGGGGACAGCATCCCAGCAAGGAAGAGTGACTTACCCAAGGTCACACAGCAAGCCGGTTTCAGGATCCAGATCACAACCCAGGGCCCCTGACCCTTAGCCAGGCCTCCCTAGGGTTTGGCAGGACCTCCTTATCTGACAAACCAGCTCTTACATGTCCCAGTCCTTAAGTGGCCTCAGTAGCCACCTTTATGCTGAGCACCCCAGCCCAGACCTTCCCCACAGACAGCCCCATCTGGACATCCCACCAGCACCTCAGACTCTGCAGGTGCAACTCTGAATTAGCCACCTTGCCCTTGCAATCTGCCCCATCTCCTGTGTTCCCTCTCTCCCCGTCCTCAGCTGCTCAAGCCAAAAACACAGGTGTTACCCCGGGCACCTCCCTCTCCCTCACTCAAAGCCTTATTGAACCAGCAAGAACCATCCCTTCTACGTGTCCTTCCCATCTCTTGAACCCATCCACTTTTCCCATCCCCTCCACCCCACACGAATGCCAGACTCACCACTTCACCCCTCATCTCTCAGACAACCTCTCCCCACCCCTCCCCTCCCCCAAGTTCTGTGCTGGGACCCAGGGCTGAGCAAGACAGACAGGAGCCCTGCTACCAGTGACATTGCATGAAAGCCCCATCAGACCATGCCTCCCCACTTCAGCTCCCCCGTGTGGCTCCCCATCACTGCATCATGCTGGGATGGCGTGCAAACCCCCCATCCAGGTCTTCACATTCCTGGACCCTCTACCGCGCCCCCCCTCCCCCGCCCCATAGATCCATTCAGGCTGGTCTCCTAACATTCTGCCCCACCTAGGCTGAGCCAAACAAGCTACTGGCCATTCTCCCAAGCACACCAGCTCCAAGGTCACCTCCTCCATGAAGCTGCCCTGCGAGCACAGTGAGTTTTGCCCTCCTCTGGAGTCCCAACAAAACCCAGGATTTGTGTGTCTGTCTCCCTGCCTGGGCTGTGACTCCTAGAGCCCAAGGGACTGAGCCAGTGCCAGCGCAGAGCCTGCCACTAAGAGGAACCAATATATCGCCCTGCGGGATGGACCAAGAGATGGAAGGGTCGAAATCCAACTACCCTCTTCATTCACTCTCTCCAGTGCCTACGCATTTGCTGTTTTCTGGAAGCTCCTCCGGGAGTCTAACCTAAACCTCTCTGCTGCTATGACCGAAGTTTATGCCTGTTCCTTCTCCAAGTTTGTCCTCCACGTCCTTCCTTGCCCCAAAGCACAGAACCACCGGCCTTTCCCTTAATTGGGTGACAAGTCAACAAAAACAAATGTCTGGCAAGACACATCAGAGAAAGGCCCAGCCGGCCTCGCCAAGGTCTCAGGACCTGGGCCCCGGGGGCCAGAGTTTTCCAGCAAGCCCGGGAAGAAGGTGCCTTGGAGAGCGGCGAGGCAGGGCTTGCGGTTTGAAGCAGTGAGTCACCTTCTGGCTCCAAGTCAAGGAGCTCTCACTGCGCCCTTGTTTGGAGAAGCACCGGCCAGCGAGGCTGGCGAGAGATACGGACGGGCAGCAGGGATGCCAGGAGACAGGGAGACGCACGCAGAGAGAGAGACCTCCGGCACAGACAGAGGGGCGAGAAGGAGGAGTCGCCGAGCCCCTACGCGGGACAGACGCAGACAGAAGGACCGAGACAGACGGAGACAGGACGGACGCGCGGAGAAAGAGAGATGAGCCAGGCTGCCGGCGCGCGGACCGAGAGCGAGCGCAGGCGGGGCGCGGCGCACAGCAGCCGGGGGCTCCACGCACGCACTCCGCCGCCGGCCCCCGCACCGCCCGCGCCCCCGCGCCGCCACGCCCACCCGCGGCCCGGCCCGCCAATGAGCTGCGAGACCCGGGCATTACCTCACCTGCCCCGGCTGCCATTGGTCGGCCCAGCGGCCGGGGCGGGCTGTTGCTATGACAGCGCAGGTTGGCTCTGGGCAGAAAGGAGAGGGGGAGGCTCGGGTGGGAGAGCCAGGTCACACCTCCTTCCAGCGGACGGCGGGGCCCAGGGACCCCCGCTCCGCCCCACGCACCCCAACTGTTCCAAAGGCGCCCGTTCACCCCCCTGCCACAGCCCGTCCCCCCAGCCCAGTGTCGACCCCGCCTAGCCCCCCAGCCCCAGGACGAACAGCCGTCCCCTCATCCTGCAAACAGCAGCGAGCACCATCCACCAGATACAGAGGACTACACCCCCATCCGCCTCCCTCCGAGCCGCTCGTCTGAGCAAGCACACGGCCCTGCGGAAAATCACAAGGCAGTGTGTTCAGGACTGAAGGAGGGACTGGCACAGGGCCTGTGGAAGCACGGAGGAGGCGTCCCTGTGCGAACTTGCTTGGTCCCCAGGGCTTCCAGGAGAAAGAGATGCTGAGCAGTGACCTGAAGGACTTAGCAGATGAGGAAGGGTGGGGAAGGGAATTCCTGGCAGAGGGAACAGCCTGTGCAAACAGAGGAGGCAAGGGAAAGCAAGGTGCACTGGCGGGATTTGGGGGACTCTGGCAGGAAATTAGATGGGGGGAGTGAAAAGGAGAAGGCGTTGGGGGGTAAAGCTGAAAAGAGAAGCAGGAATAAGATTCCCCAGGGCTTGAAAGTCAAGCCAAGGGGTCTTGGGCCATATTCCCAGGCAGCTGGAGGGATTTGAGGGGAGGGGCTCGGATTAGGTTTGCATTTTAGGAAGGCCTTCACTCTTGCTGCTGTGTGGAGGATGGGCTGGAAGGGGCTGGGAGACCAGTTATTGCAGGGACTGGTGAGAGATTGGGGGGGTGGGGGTGGCAACCAAGGCCCCTAGAGTGGAAATAGGAAGAACCTAATTTAGGAGGGGGCATGAAGATGCTGGAATAGATGTCACCACCTCACCTGGGAAGCTGTGAGGGCCCTTCTGGCAGCCAGACAGGATCATCCCTCCCCCTGCCATACAGCGTGGACATCTTGTGTACAGGACTTTTGTGTTGAGAATCCTGCTGCTCTGACAAGAGGTGTGCGTTTCCGAGTCGGTACACACACACACACACACACACACACAGAGTTATTCATCTCTGTATTCCCAGCACAGGGCACAGAGCCTCTCCCAAGTCCAGGTCCACAGAGCTCCAGCCACATCCCTCCTTCCCACCCCCCCCACGCACCTCTCTCCCTGCAGCGTGGAAGTTGGGACTGGCCCCTCCCCCATCATGCCCCTCCCCCATCATGCCCCCCCCACCCAGCAGAGAGGAAACTGTGCCGATCTGTTGGGTGGGATGTCGGAAGCCGGATGGGGCCTGTTTTCTGGCCAGTGGAGTCATTCTACTACAATCATCTCATGTTTCTGAGAATTAAATCATTTGTGGCCTGGCCCACGGTCAATCTCCCATCAGTCCGCTACAGTGATGACATTAGTGTTAGAGGGTGTTAGGGGGGCAGGCGAGGCCCAGCCAGGACTCCGATGCCACGGCTCTGCCCCGAGAGAGCAGCCGTTTGCTTAGCTCATCACAGAGTGGCGTTTTGACTTCTCATGCGTCACACATGAGCTTGTTTCTGTTGGGGAAAACACAAGATGAAATAGGATGGTGAGACAAGAATCCTAGATTTTTGTCATCCTGCCATATTAACACTGTCAAAACCTCACCTACATCCCTCACACGATGGTTACAGATGTCCTCTCTCAAGGAACAAAGTGAGACATCCCGGCAGCTCCTTAAATGTCAAGAGAATTGATCCGGATGTTATAATGAAGGAATCTTCGGGAAATCAGAGCTGGGGGTGCCCTCCGAATCCCTTTCTTCGACCCTTGGTTTCACAGATGAGGACACTGAGCGTCCAAGAAGGGAAATGATTGCCAAGTCACACAGTTCAAGTGTGTGGCAGAACCAGGAGATTTTTTTAGGTGCCTCAACCTCCACATTCACCACAATTTTCCAACTCTGGTCTGCCTTGCAATTGAACGGTGGCTGAGAACTCCTCCAGCCCAGTGCACCCTCGGGGTCTTCACATACGTCATTACTGTAGACATTCATGACACCCCTGCAAGACAGGTGTTATTATTCCCACTGGAAAGGGCCAGAGAGATAAAGTGACTCACCCGAGACTGCACGGCCTTACCAGATCAAACACAGGTCCATCAGAGTCCAAAACCAAAACAGAGTCCATGTTCTTGGCACGACATTAGGTTGACCCTAGGACGACCCGGGATGGTTTGTTTGGGACTTGGGGGCATCAGGGAGAGTTGCCAACATAATCCCTGAAAGGAGAAGAGGTGGACCTTCTCCTTGACAAAAACAACAGACGTCCTAGGATCTCTTGCACGTTTGTGTTTTATGTGCTTACCCTGTTTCATAAAGCACCCCTCGAAATAATAATACGACTAGAAAAGTTACACTCCAGCCTGAGGGTCTCTTAGGGGACCGCCTGGGAAGCTGATTTTGAGACTTGGGCACATTTTCAGAGTGAGACACCAGCCCCCACACTCTCTGAGTAGAAGACACAGAGAATAAACACAGGAGAGTAAGTTTTAATAAGACCTTGGTGTGAGTTTGTGGGTCTGGAAGTGGTCACCCGTTCAGGGTGTCTGAGGGCAAGGGCCAGGAGGATGTCTACAAAGCAGTCGCAGGGACAGATGTGACTGTGTTAACTTCATGGCTTTGGAGGACCCCAGAGCGCATTGCCCTACAGCCTCCTCCATGTTGGCAGAGGAAGGACGTTGCCCCTCAGTCTGAAAGAGATGTTCTTTACTCACAGGAAAGGGATGGTTCTCCATCTTCCAGAGGTTCTATTTCTAGCTCTAGAAAACACCTTAACTGTGAATCAGGAAAACGAAATGCTGTATCTGGCTCTGGAAATATCTGCCTGTCCCTGGAAAATATTTCGGGGGTGTTCATAGTGCCACAACGTCATTGGCTCCAGGGAAAACTCCAGGGCTCCAGAAGATTTTCAGTTCCTGGTTCTGGAATTCTCCAGCCTGTTCTGGAGGACCCTTCCTCCCTGATTTTGCACCGCACTGCCTTTGGGGCTCCATCAGGTGATCCAGTCCCAGCTCTGGGAAATGGTCCAACTCTGAAGCCAAAAACTCTTCATCCCTGGCTGTGGAGGGCTGACCCTCCATGGATCTGGAGACCACAGAGTCTAGCCTGGAAGAATGATTATCTGGAGGTGTCTGTGCCCCTGAACTTGGACAACTCTCCATTTCTTGTCTCTGGAATAGGAGGAGGGGGGTTGGATGTGTTAGGAGGATGGGAAGGTAGGATCAATGGAGTGTCTGATGTGGGGTCTGTTCTGCTCAGCAACCCGGGCTGAGTCTGAGCTCCCATGGTCTAAGTGTAGAGGCCCAGAGGTGTTCAGATTGCATTTACACGAGCAGCTTGGTGAGGTCTGGGTACAACCAGCAGAACCGCTTTGGGGTCCTGCAATGCCTGGGGCCCGGAGTCAAGGAGGAGGCTGGTCTCCCCGTGGCTTGGGAGCCCAGACAGGCTCCAGGAATCTGAAGGTGAAGTCCCTGGGAGCACCCACAAACAGCAGCTGTGGGGAACACACAGGAGTTTCCAATTTGACAGAAGCCATAATGGGCCCTTGCTGAGCCTCTACATGGACAACAGGCGAGTGGAACAGGGCAGAAAAGGAGGGACATGACAGCATCGATGGTGACTCTACCCCCCTCCCCGTTCACCCCACCGATCTTCCTGACATCTTTGTAACCAGTTCCTGACTTAAACCACGCTCTCTCTCTGTGGTACCTAGCGTGGTCTCTGCTTGCCTGACTGGACACCGAGGGGGACACTCGCCAAGGATTTATGGTGCCTACCATGTGCCGGGTGTCGTTCTGAGAACGAGGAAAGTGACACTGAACAAGACCAACACATTCTAGAGGAGGGAACAAGATGACAAATGCGTCAATGTGTAGGATTAGTTCAGGAACATGCACGTGCTTTGAAAATAAATCAACATTATGATGTGGCGGAGAGTGAGTAAATGGGTGTGGTGAGTGTGGCAGAAGGTATGGGGTCAGAGGCCACAGGCTGAGCAAGGAGGGTCAGGGAGGCCCCCTGACGGGACACTGGAGTTGGGACCTGAATAAGAAGGAAGAGGTCATGTGAAGGTCTGGAGTGAGTGTTCCAAACACTTCTGTAAACATGAAGACTCTAAGATAGGGGAGACCATGGCTAGTCAAGGAAGAGGAGGAGGGGCATCTGGGTGGCTCAGTCGTTAAGCGTCTGCCTTCAGCTCAGGTCATGATCCCAGGGTCCTGGGATCGAGCCCCACATTGGGCTCCCTGCTCAGCGGGAAGCCTGCTTCTCCCTCTCCCACTCCCCCTGCTTGTGTTCCCCCTCTCGCTGTGTCTCTCTCTGTCAAATAAATAAACAAAATCTTTAAAAAAAAAAAGGAAGAGGAGGAGGCCAGTGTGGCCAAAGCATGGTGCTGGGGGAAGAGTGGAGGGGTCAAAGAGGTGGGTGGGGTGAAAGCCACCCAGGGCGTGTGAAGCCATGGGAAAGACTTCAATGCCAAGAGCCTCTTGTGCAGGAGAAAGAAGGGATCGTGTTTATGTCTTGGACAGCTTGGACAGTCGGACTCCGGCAGGCCCACAGAGGAACAGGGAGAGAGTCGGGCTGTTTGGGAGATCCAGGCTACAGACCAGGAGACTTGAAGCCAAGTGAGGGGGCAGAGTATTGTCAACATTTGGTAGATCATGATGATGCCGAGACACTGCATAATGACTCCCAGATAGGGGAGAGGCAGAACTGTTGTGACACACAGCTTGGAACGAGAAAAGGCTGCCACACAGGGCCACATGGGTGTGGGTGGGAGGTGGGGGGTACCGGGCAAAGGTAGCAGCGAGCTGGAAGAAGCAGGGAGGGGTTAGGAGGTTTCAGGCCTCCTGTGGATGTAGTACTGTGAATGACCCCAAGAGCCCAAGGGAGAAGGGGTGATCCCTAGATGTTTGGCTTGGGGGTGTTGTTGTAACCCAGGGGCATCAGAGTCCGATAAGGGAAGAGTTTGGGATGTAATTTTAGCAAAGTGCCTGCAAAGGGGAATTGAGCATTGTTAGCCAAGATCTCAAAACTGGGTCAAGACAGCACTCAAGAAATAGCCTATTAGAGGATGACAGCCAGGGGCTGGGATCTGTTTTAGAAGCAGAGCTGAGGGGGTGTATGGCCTGCATGTTGGACTGGAGGGAAAGAGAGGAATCTTGAATGACCATGGACTTCCAGACACAGAGGGCTAGGTTTTCAAGACTAGCCGTCCCATCAAAAACAAATAAAGATGCTAGGTAAAATTTTAAAAGCTTCTTCTTCAAAGCAATAAAGAGCTGACGAGATCGTAAGAAATGACCAGGGCAGGTGGGGAGGAAATATAAGAACCCAGAGAGGAAAGTGATCTCAGAAACCACTTTTGTCCTGAGGACATTGGCAGAGCATAATACAGAGCAGACACAAATAAACAATATCAAAAATAAAAGGAAGGAGGGGTCTCACTGAGGATGCTACAGACATCAAAAAGAAGCAAACATGATGAAAAATCTCATGCCCAATAGATTTGAAATTTTAGGTGAAATGGACAAAACCTTAGAAAAATATGGCTTACCAATACTGACTCAAGAAAAAAAAAATGTTACAGCCACTTTGGAAAAAGAGTTTGCCTTTTTCTGGAAAAGTTGAAAATAGATCTACCCTGTGACCAGCAATTATAGTTCTAGCTATATAGTTTAAACAAATTCATGCATTCATGCGTCATAAAAATGCACAAGAATACTTTTAGAAGTATTGTTCATACCAGCTAAAAATTGGAAGCAACCCAGATATCCAGCAAGGGTAGAATATGGTGTGCAGATTACAGTGGAATACTACGCAACCATGAAAATGCTTGAGCTACAGCGACAGGCAACAACAGTGTGTTATAAACATAATATTGAAAGGAAGCACAAAGACACCAAACAATACATTCAGGTGAATCCATCAATAAAAGGTTCAAATACAGGCAAAATGTAAAAAAATACGTTTTCATAAATAGATATTTAGATATCAATTATTATATTATATATTATAATATTTAATTTTCTGTACATTTTATATATTATAATATGTATTTTTTAAGAGATTTACAAGAAACTTTTGAATGTTGGTAGTGTTCTTTCTTGGCTTATATGGTAGTTACATGGATGTTTACTTGGTTAAATCATGCATTGAGTTTTTATGTATTTTCTGTATGTAATTTTTCTGAAATTTCACAATGTAAAAAAGAGTTCAAAAGAATGAGGCCAGCAACCAGACGAATAATGGTGCCAACTTCTGATTTGGAGATAGTTTCAGGAGAGAAGGTAAAGTGAGAAGATAGAGAGCCCAGAAATAAGAATCCAGGTTTGCCCTATAAAGTTTGACACGTCCATCGGACTTTCAAGAGATCTTGAGTATGCAATCGAGTATAGAGTTTCAGTGGAAAGACCCAGATTCTTGATCTCAACTCAGTGGGAGAAGATGTATTTACAACAGACACATCTGATTAAAAAACTCACATCCAGAATATCTAAAGAACTCATACAAATGAAGAAGAAAAAGACAACCTTGTAGAAACAAATGGGCAAGAGACTTGAGCACGCCAGGTTTTAACATAAGAAATTACACAATGGGGTCATTTAAGGGGAATGAAGAATTCCCCTCATTGATTCAAGAGACTAGTCATTTCCAGGAAAAACCTAAAAGGCAAACAATTGAGACATGTACTATTGGTTAAGTTCCAGCCAGAGGTGCGTGGGTGGCTCAGTCGGTTGAGCAACCAACTCTTGGTTTTAGCTCAGGTCATGATCTCAGGGTCCTGAGATCGTGCCCTGTGTCAGGCTCTGCATCTGCTGGAGATTATCTCCCTCTCTCTCTACTCCTCCCCTGCTCATGCTCTCTCTCACTCTTTCTCTAAGATAAAAATAAATAAAATCTTTAAAAAAAAGTTCCAGCCAAAAGGCAAGAGTTAAAAATTTTATTTTTAAGTAATCTCTACATCCAACGTGGGGCTCCAACTCACAACCCTGAGGTCAAGAGTCACATGCTCCACAGACTGAGCCAGCCAGACGCCCCCAAAAGACAAAAGTTTAGACAGTGCTGATGACCTGGGTGACAGAATCCTACCTCAAGACAGAGGCCAGCCCATCAGATGTCTGGCAAGTCCCCTCATGATTGGGCTTCTGTTGGTCCTGAGCGTCTTTGGTGTCCCATGGCCCAGTCTTCAGGACTCGACCAAAGCCACTCCAGCCATGTCATGGACCTAAGTCTTCTACCAAGTAACCTGAGTTTTAATGCAAGATAGTAAGGCAGTTCACCTTGAAGGGGGGTGGGGGATTATAGGTTGACTGACGCATGTTTCTTTTAACGTAACAAGACAATAAAGAAATAAATCATAATACTGAAAATTTCATATAAGTTGTGTTTACATTTGTAGTAAGGAATTTTATAATCATTGTTTTGTTTTATGTATATTCTCCTTGTTTTCTATGTTTGAAACAAAATCTAAGCAACTAATTTAATGTCTGATTTGATTTACAGAAGTTATTTAAGTGCTTAGGAATAATTTGTTCATCATATTTGTAAATCTCCCTTGTCAGGTGTTTGAAGTGTTGGAATCAGATAAACTGAATTTGTAATTGTAGTCTGAAATATCTAAGGGAATTTGCTTAATTAAATGTGTAAATGGTGCTGAAAGTTTATGGGCATTTAACCTATCAAATTTATGAGTTAATTGAATATGAATCAATAAACAAGTAAATGTGATCTTGCTTTTATATAAAAATTACTAAGTTCATAAATAAAATATCAAGACCCATAAGTTGGAAGTAAAAGCTAAAGTTAGGTTCTGAGATCTACAGCTTTAATAAATAAAATATTGATTGAAATTAAGTAATTGTAATTTTATCCCTTATTAGCTGAATTCTCACATCTAAATGGCTTACTAAAAAAAAAAAAATGGTGCCCCTTAAACATACTAAACAAGGGCGCCTGGGTGGCTCAGTTGGTTAAGCAACTGCCTTCAGCTCAGGTCATGATCCTGGAGTCCTGGGATCGAGTCCCATATCGGACTCCTTGCTCAGCAGGGGGTCTGCTTCTCCCTCTGACCCTCCCCCCTCTCATGTGCTCTCTCTCTCTCTCTCATTCTCTCTCAAATAAATAAATAAAATCTTTTTAAAAAATTAAAAAAATAAAAAAAACATACTAAATAAATAAAAATGTGCGGTAATTAATACTCATGTTTTCTTCACTGCCGGAAAAATTCACACAGCACACAGGTACAGGTGGGAGAATGGAGCAGGTATTGCAGGTGAATCTCGGTTGTTCTCCCATAGGGATCAGGGTTTTTGCTTGATTATTTTCCACACATTTTCCTTGCCTCTGCCAGACACCTGGGGGCACTCCCAGCCCAGATCCAATTCAGATGGACTCTAGCATTTTTCACCTATCCATCTACTAAACCTGTCCATTTACACTGCAGCACGTATTCATTGTCCTACACTGTATGTATCAAGGTATGCAAACCTACCCACTGGTCATTCATACAGGGTTAAATAATTGGGTGGTTTTTTTTTTTTAAAGATTTTATTTATTCATTTGAGACACAGAGATACAGAGAGAGAGCATGAGCAGGGGAGAGGCAGAGGGAGAGCGAGAAGCAGGCTCCCCACTGAGCCAGGAGCCCGATGTGGGGCTCGATCCCAGGACCCTGGGATCATGACCTGAGCTGAAGGCAGATGCTTAACCATCTGAGCCACCCAGGTGCCCCAATAATTGGGTGTTTTAAAAATACTAAAAAATAATAGTTTTTTTAATTGATCTCAATTTAAAATGCTTTATTTTAGGCAGAAATCCTTTAAAGATTGTGGTATGGCCAGTGGGGTTTCTGAGATATCTAGGTTTATTGATTGGGAGCCTGGAGGGGCCGGGAAAACCTTACAGTCTCCGAAGTCTTGCTTTGCAGCACATCAGGAACAGATTTCATTCACAGAATGAGAAATGCTGTTCTTCCCTTCCCGGCAGAGAGCCCTTCTTGGGGACAGAAGGCAGATTGCCCTTCCCTCCCGTCGCTAGAATATTTTAATTTCCCATTTGCTGTTCATCTTCACATGTATAGGTAGCTGAGAAATCTCGGGGTGGGAGGATTGGTTAGCCACAAGGTGTCCTCCGCGCCTGGGTCCTTGGCCAAGTCACCATGTCGGCACCATCGGAAGCTCGCCTAACCCGCCAACGAGATGTTGATGGATGTCATCACAGACACTGAGACATGATTGCATTTTCCCTGCTCAAAGGACGGGTCTTGGAGCAGCTTTCTGAGGTCAGGGTTCGGCTCCTAGGGTGTTAATGCCCGTCAGAGCCAGTGCCGATATGAGCTGTCATCATCTCTTTTCATCCTTGATTTTATGGTGTGGAAACAAGGATCCGAGGCGGAAGGAGGTCTCCCAGGGCACCGCATGAAGGAGTGTCGGCCCCTGGACAGGCCAGTACTCATGTCTCCTCAGGGCCTGCCTTGTAGCTGACATTTACTGGAAGGCTGCTACCTCCCAGGTACCGTGAGGGGACCCTCACACATGGGCGGCTGTATTGTTGCCATATCCCCAGTGAGTAAACTGAGGCATGGCCTGAATAAGCAGCTTGCTAACCTAGTTCTGGCCAAGCCAAGGCCCTTATTCATTCCAATATCCAGGTCTGTTCGCTACTATTTATTTAGGGTATGCGGGCAAGTTACCAAAAAGTGATCAACGTGGTGGGAAGAGAAGAGGTCAGCATTCCAGTTGACCAAAGAGGCTCTGAGGTCCTTTACATCAGCAGGGTTAACCCAGAGAACTTGCTTTGAGATTTTTTTTTTTTTCTCCACGGTAGTAAAACAACTCGATGTGCTTTCACGCTGACCTTGAGGGCCTAGAACTGGATCATCTGGGAAGTAGGCATCATTTTCGAGTTGATTTATGTGGCTGAAATGCTGACGAGCTTTGCTCCCCTCTGTCTGGGAGCTGCACCCAAGGACAACGCAGTTTGATGGGGTCTCCGCGTGAATGTAGAGACTCTGAAATATCGGGCAGCCCAGGCACTAGCATCCTTTGCTTCTGGAGGAGATGCTGTTCACTACTCCGAACTGAGAGAGGGTCCTCCCTCTTGAAGTCTTCCCTTGCCTGCCTCTGGAAAATCTGTGACTATGAATCGGGAGGGAAAAACTCTCAATCCCCAGCTCTGAAAAATTCTATACCTAGGAGTGGGAAAACTGTTCATGGCTCTGAAAAACCCTCCGTCCTCACATCTGGAAAACATTCCTTCTTCTTCTTCTTTTTTTTTTTTTTAAGATTTATTTATTTATTTGAGAGAGAGAGAAAGAGTGCGCACATGCACACGCAAGAGGGGGCGGGGGGGCAGAGGGAGAGAGAGAATCTCAAGCAGACTCCCTGCTGAACATGGAGCCTGATGCAGGGCTTGATCTCAAGATCCCGAGATCATGATGTGAGCCAAAATCAAGACTGACTGGGCCACCCAGGCACCCCGAAAACACTCCTTCTTGAGCACAGGAAAATACCTCACTGCACACTCTGGAAAATATTTGTCCTGCCCCTAGCAATCAGTGTACTGCTAGTTCTGGAAACACGCCACCCTAAGTTGTAAGGAACACCCCCTTCACGACTATGAAATGTACTGCCCGGGGCTCCAACAAACACAGCATCTAAAAATCTAGAAAATCTTTTCATCACAAGATCTAGAAAACCCACTGCCTTTGGCTGTGGAGAATTCTCTACCCCTAAATCTGGGGGGTTTTCTACTCGGTCTGGAACTCTGTGAATGGGGTGCTGGTGGGTGTTTAACCATGGGCTCTTGATGGGGGAGGGGAGCCACCGTTGGTAGTGTTTGCCAGTTTCCATGGTGGCTGGAATCCTCCCACCATGGCTGATTTCAGGTTACCCATGTGACCTCACTGCAAGCAGGTTTGGGAGATGCGTACAATCATCTCACACAATCGCCAGTATGAGCTGGCTCCATCACCCTGCCCCGTAAGCCCCCAAGAGTGGAGGACTGTAACATTTGAGCGTTGTGGACTCTGAGTCCCTGGGTGTGGATGACCCTGAGACTCTGAGTGGGGAAGACTCTGGGTCTAGAGTAATCACAGCTCTGGTGTGGTGGACTCCAAGCCAGGCATGTAGCTAACCCCTGTCACTTGATTTATGGTATCCACTCTAAACCAGTAACTTCAACTCGAAGATTTGAGAGGCGAGGGGCACCTGGGTGGCTCAGTCGGTTAGGTGGACAACTCTTGATTTCCGCTCAGGTCATGATCTCGGGGTCTTGGGATCGAGCCCTGCATCAGGCTCCCAGCTCGGTGGGAAGTCTGCTTCTCCCTCTCCCTCTGCCCCTCCTCCCTCACTCATGCTCTCTCACTCACTCTCTCTCTCTGAAATAAATAAATCTTAAAAAAAAAAAAAAAGGAAGAGCCGTTATTACAGGGACACTGCCCTCCACCCCTGGTCTGAGTAGAGAGGGCCCCAGGAGGTAGAACCTGAGATGATGAGTGTTGGTGGGAAATCAAGTATATTTTGAGGTCCTGAGATGTTGCACAGACCAGTAACAGGCTCTGTGTGTATTGGGGGTGAAGGGTGGGGAGACAAGTGGGCCTGACCCAAAATGGAAGCATTTGTGTCAAAGACCAAGTTACATCTACTAACCTCACAGCCCCTGGAGGGCTGGAGGACCCTGCCTGGCTTCTCAGAGGAAAGACCTGCACCCTTGGGTCTAATGGAGATGTCTGCTTTGTGCTGAGCAAAGTACAGTTCCATCATACTTGCCCCAGAAGACACCCTACCGGTGGACTGGGAAACCCCACCCTAGCTCTGAGCACCTATTGCCAGCCCTAAAAAATGCTCAGTCTGTGTGGTTCTAGAAAGACCCTGCCTTGTCTCTGGAAAACACTTTCTCCTTTACCCCAGGGGGAGCCCCCCCATCAACAACCCTGACCCCAGGCCACTCCCCACCCTTGGCTCTGAGGAAGGCCTGAGGAATGCGTCATTCCTACCTCCAAAAAAAATTTGGTCTCTGACTTTGGAGGGCTCTTTCTGACAAATGTAGGAAAAAGCACTTTGTAAAACTAAAAAGCTGTGCCTGGCATGTGGCAGATGCTTCATAAACGTGTGTGGAATGAAGGAGTGGTCCTGGGAGATCTTTGCAAACTGCAATGCACAGCACGATCTCCAGATATTATTCTTACTGTGACTAAATAAAACAGTTATCAGAGGTATTATGGGAAACTCCATATTTCTCCCTAACGAGAACTTTTTCTTGTGAGTTCCCACCAGACAGGGAGCATAGGGCCTGGCTCTCAGTGGGCATCAATAAACGTTTGATAGATGAATTGACACATGGATGGATAAATGGATGGATGGATGAATTGCTGTGCAGATGATGAGCGAATGGAAAGATGGATAGAGTGGCTGACACATTTGCCTACTCATCAGCCACCTCCCTCTTCCCCTCCCTTCTTCCTTACTAAATGAATCCCAATTCCCTTCAAGTCTCTAGCAGCCCAGGAGGAGCTCTGAGCCCCTGGTGACACATCTTGTTTAGTTTAAGGCCATCGTGGAAATACCTTTCTTCTTGCCAGGGAGTTGTCTGGGAATAGCCATGTGATGCAACTCTAACCCAGGGGACATGAGAGGACGTCTCCTGGGGATCCCTCAGCAAAGTTTTCCTCATTAACAGAACACAGAGAAGGGATGTTCTCTCTTCTGGCTTCTGAACACTGATGAGTGAGGATGAGATGCTCAGAGATCCTGCAGCCATAAGCATGGAAGATGGGGGACAAAAACCCGACATTCTGAGTACCACCGAGCAAAAATATAGATAGAGCCTGGGTTCTCACTGTTTCTCATTGAACCACTGAATTAACCAATGTGTGTGTTGGGCGGAAGAGGAGGCTGGAAGGATGGATGGATGGATGGATGGATGGATGGATGGATGGATGGATGGAAAAACTGGGAGTGGGTAAGCAGGTGGATGGATGGATAGATGGACTGGTTGATGAATCAGTAGGTGGATGGAAATGTTCAGGGAAATGGGGATAGAAGATAGATGGGTGGATAGGTGGATGGAGGTGAATGGTTGGGAGGATGGGTAGATGAATGGACGAATGGAGGGGTAGATGGGTGAATGGATGGGAAGATAAGTGGATGGATGGATGGATGGGAGGAGGGGTAGATGGATAGATGGGGGAATGTATGGATGGACGGGTGGATGGATGGACGGATGGACATGGGGATGGAGGGTTGGATGGGTGAATGTATGTATATACATGTATATTAAAATATATAGTATCATCAATAGTGTTATTGTCTTCCTCTGAAGTCACTCACACTCCAAGGCACTCAAGATCAGAACTAGCTGAGGAGAACTGAACTTTTCCAACATCTTCCTCCAGGCCCCCATGCCCACTCCCTATTTCATGCACCTCGGGCCTACCTGTCAGGACCAACACTTGCCTTTAGTTACCTGGCCGGAAGGGCTTGTGCCCATCTGACCCTTTTGGGCAGGGCCTTCCCTGCCAGATGGATGTTCGGTCTGTTAAGAAGCTCAGGTGAGTTTGGAAGGCCCAGTGGACTGGCACAGTGGACTCAGACAATCCTGGTCCAAATGTTGGCCCTGCTTCCTAACCCACCTGAGCATCAGCCTTCTCATCTACAAAATGGGGATAACAGTGCCACCTCAAGGCTGCAACGAGGAGTGAGCGAGGAGATCGTGTATAAAAGCACTCAGCATTGTGCGTAGCCCCTAGTAAGTCCTGGACAAATGCCAAGCCCTCCTGGGTTCTTGCTAGCTCGGCCATGGCTGGGCAGGCATGGGCTGTGGCCACAAAGCGGACCCAGGTCGGAAGAGCCGCCTGTGGCCCACCATCCATGCCACCGTGCAATGCTGTCTCGAGGCATGGCTCCTTGGTGCCAGCGCAGGCATTGTGGAAGGACCTCAGGAAACTGAGCAAACTAAGATTGCTTCCTCCTCTCTCCTGCCACGGGAGTTGGCAGGGTGTGGCGGCAACCGGGAGCCTCAGGACCTCACAAGTTCAGAGCGGATAGTGAACAGCTGCTCAGCAGGCTGGGGTGGGGCCGGCCTAGGGCTGCAACCTCCCATCTTGCAGCCTCCGGTGCCCACCTGAACAGGTCATCCCAGAAGAGCCAAGCTTCTTGCCCCTATGTCTTTGCACCGGCTTTTCTGTCTGGCTTATCTATCCCACCCCACCCTGTCCTTCATCCTTTAAGATTCACCCCAAATGTCAAACACTCCAGGAAATCCTTCCTGGTCCCCACCCTGGCCCAGCCACACACAGGAGCCTGAATTTCTGCATTTACTGCGTATGTCACGCTGTCTTGCCTGCTCTGTCTCCCCACTAGACTGAGTGTTTCTTGACATTAGAGATGCTGTCCCATGGACATCTGCACCACTGATGTGTAAAACGGTGTTTGGCATGTAATCAGTTCATTCATTCTCTTATCTCTGAACATTTATTCCAAAGCATCCAAGTCGTCCTCTGTCTATTGTGGGTGTGTGACCATGCAATGATACACCAAAGGCTTATCCTTGGTCCTATGCACTTTTCAAAGCACTTGAACTCAACTCAATCAAACACTCTGATTCGTGGCTCTGAGAATTAGCAGCTCTATGTCCTTGGGCAAGTCGCTGAACCCCCATGAGCTTCAGTTTCCTTATCTGACATCCATTGATTCCACAAACATTTATCTGTCCCAGATGCTGGGGGAAGTGACAGTCCCTGCAAGCCAGTGGTAGAGCAGGAACCAGAACTCACCCAGCTCATCTACATGGATGGCTTCATCCACAGGGAAGCCCTCCCCAGGTGCTCATGTGGTTGGCCTTCCCTCTGGCAGTCGCTGGGATGCCAGGCAGAGCCTGGACCATCCCCGACTCCACACTCCTCTCCTGAGACACTTCATAATCACACTTCACTCTGAGTTTGATAAATAAAGGTAATTGTGGGACAATTAGACTCTCTTCTCTTCCAACATCTTAATTGGAACAAGATGCATGATTCTTTCTTGCACATCATTTTGCCAGACGTATTTGAGGCTTTTCATCTGGGCCTCCTTGTGCACCGTAGGAAGAGTGATGGCTTGGAATGTCACTACCATGACATGCCTGGAAGCCAGCAGGCAGCTCTCAAGTGGCCCCCAACTAATCACCATGGATGTCTCCTGTCACATGCCAGGAGGGTCCCCAAGTAGATCCTGGCCTTGTAATCACCGTCATCCATCACACGGTTGTGGTGCTCCCCACAGCACCTGTGCAAATGAGAAGAACATGACTTTAGGAATCTGAAGACCCAAGTTCAAATCCCAGCTCTCTACCAGTTTGCTTTGTGACCTTGGACAAATTGCTTAACCTCTCTAGCTTCATTTGCCCCAAATAGGGATGATCTTCCTTAACACTGTCAAATAAGACAACATGTGTGGCAACGATTCCTAAAAGACTGAGCTGGAATCACCTGTGTGCCACCTACCGCCACCACCAACCTCCATCTATGTAACTGGCAAAGCAAAACCTGACCAAAGAGAGGGAAGGACAAACGGAAAGATAGACAGGCCCTTCTCTTGGGATCGGCAACTCAAAACTGCACATTATTGTTCAGATGCACAAAGGAAAAGTAAATACAGCTTTCTTGTAGCTCTCACAAATGATCTCATCTCATGCTCATACACCCATCCTGCTGATGGTAGAGGCAGGGTGGGGAGCTCTCAGTTGGCAAATCCATTGCCAATTAAATATGAATCTGTCCCCCTCCAGTTGAATATGGTCTCTCTGGGGTTAACTCAGTTGCCTTGGGGTGAATGCTCAATGTTTCAAGGTTTACCCCTGTCCCACTTCTTCCACCAATATGGCAGCCAGGGTAGAGGTGGGTGGGAAAAACTGACCAAGCTTCCTGGAAGCGGTGGTGTGAGGTCTCCATCTATGTGTCGCCTACCTGGTCCACGCAGGCACCCATTCAAAGCTCCTCTTTCTGCTTCTCTTGGCACTGACCACGATCCACACTGCTGCTGCTGGTGATAGAACTGGTCTGCAGACCTGGACCTGAGCCATCTTTCATTGTGGTGGCCCAGGGAGCTCTTCATTGTCCCTGGTCACGAGGCATGTCTCTCTGCTGGTCTCTTGATCCTGGAGGCCTGCTGGAATTCTGGACTTCCTGGTGACCCAAGCAGGTGGTGGGACCCAGCAATGTCCTAGGTCAGAACCCCTTCCTGCCAACGTCCTGTTCCCATGCCTGCATCCCACCTCCTTCCCCACGTTGGATAAGTGGCAAAGTGGACCATCAGCACTGATGTCCTAAGACCCTATGTAGGGTTTCTCGGATCTGTGGTCTCATCCCCACCAGAAGCTGGCCGGCCCCTGGGTGTCTCCTTGGGCCCCAGGCCATGTCCTCACCCTAGTCCCTCCTCGCCAGAGCCCCTGCCTTGCCCCTCCTGTGGTGGCAGAGCCTCCCTGTCCTCTGCCTGTCCAGTGAGAATTTCCCTCTTCCTCTCCTTTATCCTCCCCGCACTCCTCCTGTGATCTCCCAGACAGCCAAGCTGGGCTCTTGATATGCAAAGAGGACTTTGGGGACTTACAAAGCCTTCCCCTCTCTCCACAAAGCCTGGCTTTCAAGACTATTATCTGGCTAAGGACGGCAGGATCCTATTCAGTCAAAAGCGAACATCAATTCTCCCCTTTTGTGCTCCTGATCCTCAATCCCATTCCTAAAACCCTGGACGCTTCCAGCTGAAAAGGAAGAGAGTCACATGAAAGCAGTTAAGAAACACACAGGTACATTCAAAAACGGTATCATTCCTGTTACACCAGATTCCCTGGGTATAGAGCAAAAAGAGCCCTGGGAAGAGCTTCCCCCACCCATTTAGAGACCCGGAGAGGGCCAAGGTTGGCTTCGGGCCACACTGCAAGGCCAGCAGGGCAGAGGCTCTTCCCACCAACATCTCCATTAGGGAAGGGGTGCTGGGGACTTTCCTCTTGGGCCCTGATATTGGAGCCCTTTTCAGCCCTCCGAAGTAGGGACTGTGCCTGCCTCGCTCACCAGTGCCTCCCCGCCCCTGGACCAGGGTCCAGAACACATTGGTTGGGACTCGTCCTCCCACGGGGCACTGTAACCACATCGACGCTCGGTCTTTCAACCCTGTCCAGTCCTGGTGCATCCCTCTCTCTGGGCCACACTCTTCCCTGCGTGTGCCTGACCTCAGGGGCCGCTTGCTCCCCATGGCAGGGTCCTCCCTCCCCGCCAGCCCCTTCTCCGTGCAAGGTGCAAGGCACTGTGGGGCCTCTTCATCCCCACTCCCGCTGTCCCCAACCATCTTCTTACTGAGTCTCAGTTTCCCCACCTTTAAATATTAGAATTGGGTGAAATGGTGGCTTTTAGACATTTTTAGCAATGGAAAACAGCTGCTCTCTTTTAAGTAAGGAGATGGGGTCCTCCTCCCATAGTGCCTGGAAAATTGAGGGTTATGTATATATAAATATGCATAAACACACACACACGTATATACACACACACATATAGAGTTGTATATGTAAATGTGATATATATATATTCAACTGATGCAGGCAGGCCGGGCCTGCAGACCCTGAGGAGGTCCCACAGGACCAGCCAAGAAGGTCCTTGGCTTCACACAGGATGGAAACCAAACGTGAGCCAGCAGGAGATGAAAGCAGAGTTTAGTGAACATACAAAGAGAGCAGATGCAGACGGACTGAGTGTCCAGGGGACTCAGAAGGAAAGGAAGGAGTCTCGTATTTGCTTGGGGTCTGGGGGTTTTTACTGACAATTGTGGTCTGATGCACGTGTCTTCCCAGGCATCCAGGACCTGGTCAGAACAAGGACAGGGTCTAGGTGTCCTTCGCAGGTCACTCACTCCCTGAAGCCAGGGGTCTTGGTACTTGGAGTCCGTGGTCTTGGAGAATGTTTATGTCTCCATACGTTATGTCTCTTGTGCCGGCAGACCCCCAAAGGAGTCATTAACTCCTTGACCTTAACGAGGAGGACATACAATAAGACATGTGTAAGGCGGGGGTGCAGGTCCCAGCAAAAATGCAAGCAGGAAAAGAAGCAAAGGAAAAGGGTTTTTTCCACGGGGTCTCTCCAGGCACCCTGTCTCACAATGCTTTTGCAAGTCTCCTAAAGCTCACACAAACTTCGAGAATCACTG
>NC_058406.1:22807336-22859102 GCF_002201575.2 Neomonachus schauinslandi
ACACAAACTTCGAGAATCACTGAACTGGATTTCTACTCAGAGAATCTAGACACAAGTCAGGACAACACTTAGCTGCAAGTAACAGAATTAAAAAGAACAAAATTGGCCTGGAGCTTAAAGCACAGAAGGGTGTTCTTGTCCTTATCCACCAGGGAGGCCAGATCCTCAGGATCGCAAGATGGCTGCTCGCACTCAGGCATCCTGCCTGTGTTCTGGGCAGGAAGAAAGGGACTGGAAAAGAGCTAAAAGCCCATACCAGTTGGGTGACCTCCCTTTAAAGACTGTTCTGGAGGGGTGCCTGGCTGGCTCAGTCAGTGGATCGTGCGACTCTGGATCTCCGGGTTGTGAGTTCAAGCCCCATGCTGGGTGGAGAGATTACTTAAAAATGAAATCTTAAAAAACTAAATGAATAAAAATAAAGACTCTTCTGGAAGCCCCGCCCAGTGAATCTGATTATATTTCAGGGGCCAGAAGGGGTCACATAGCATCCCAATACACCAGGGAGAATGGGAAAAATAGTTTTGGTTTTTTAATCTGGGCACACTGCCACCATGAAGAAAGCCTGGGTCCCATGAGGAAAGATGAAGAAGAGGGTGGTGGGCAAGTAACTGGGCCAGTCCCAAGCTGCCATGAGCACCTGCGCTCTGTGGTGCTCCCCTTCCCCACTCCAGGCCTCAGTATCCCCATTTCAAAAACAGAATTAGGCCAGATGACCTTCTCCAGCTCTGATTGCCTGGGTATAAATCCTGCCTGCACTACCTACTGGCTGTGTGATCTGCGGCAGGACATTTGACAACTCTGTCCCCCAGTTTCTTTGTCAATAAAATAGGGACAGTCGTGGTGTCTACCTCATAAGGTTGTGAGGATCAGATGAGCTCTTCTGTGTAAGGTGATGAGTCTGACAGAAAGCCAGAGACCGGTGTTCATGATTAACGTGGCCGCCGCTGCTGCTGAACTTCCAAGAGTTCTCCTTCTGCCTACCCCTGGGTGCTGTGTGACCTGGGGCAGGTCCCTTCCCCTCTCTGAGCCTCAGCAGCTCATCTTATGAAACGAGGGGCTGGACGCTGTCTTGGGCACTGGCAGCTCTGCGAGTTGCTCTCAGAAGCTGGGCTGAGCTATTGACAGGACAGCAAATCCCTTCCTGGGCTTGGGGGTGGGGGTGGTTGGAGAGGAAGGGGTCAGCTGGTTTCCTGTGGCCGGGGGCGGTGACCTGGGCAGCCCAAACTTCCTGTTTCCCAGAGGGATTTGAGGACTGCTGTGTCCAAAACTGTCGCTGGGGCAACCTTCCCTGCGTCATCTCCCCGGTCGGCCGTGTGCTTGAGGGAAGCGCCAGCAACAATGGCCCTTTGTGTCCAGCTCTGCTAGCCCCGACCCTAGGAGTCTCGTGCCCATTCTCCAGATGAGAAACTGCGGCACAGGGAGGTAAAGTCACTTGCCCACAGTCGCAAGGCTGGTGAGAATTAAATCAGGAATTGGGACCTGAGTCTTCTGAAAACACCCAAGGCCCTCGGCTCCAGACTGTCCTTCAGGGGTCCCCCGGACACTGAGAAAACCTGGAGCTTGACCCTTCAAGGGCCCGATGACTTAGGACGTGACTCTCGGGGGGGGGGGGTCGCAGCCAGGGAGGTGACCTGAGACAAAGCTGTAAGACAAGGGAGTCCTGCCCCCACCCCTGGCCTGAGCCAAGCTTCCAGAACAGAACAGGAACATTTATCGAGCAGTTCTGATGCACCAGGTGCCGTTTTAAGCGGATGGGTTTGTTTACTCTGACAAGCAACACTATGAGGCAGGTGTTGTTAACCTCATTTCATAGATCAGAAACTGAGCTTTCTCAGACTTGCTAAGACACTTGCTAAGTGCTGGAGCGGGCCTGGGAACACACACCCAGGTCCAGAACAATCCTTGTGCACCCGGGAGGGGCTGAGAGCACGGGAACGGACAGCTTGGGAGGGGACCAAGGGGCAGCGTAACGGGGACATCTGAGGGCTGACCTCAAAGGCCTGGCAGGCAGGAAGGCATCTCAACAGAGCCGGTGTGGGGTAGCGACAACCCAGAGGGCGTGCCCTCCACCCCAGTGGCCCCCACGAGGCCTGCCCTATCTCCCCACCCCAGACACACCCCCAATGCGGAGGAACAAGTGACTGAGGTTACTTTCCTGCTACACTCAGTAAAATGGGGTCATTGACAAAAAAGAAAGTTACCTTTCTTATGAGCTAATTTTGTGACTTCATATCTGATACCCTATCATCAAACCCATTATACAGATGGGCAAACTGAGACTTAGAATAAGTAGAAAAGATGTGCTTCCCAGTCAAGGAGCTCACAGTGTCCTCAGGTCAGTTTGAGTAAACCTGGATGGACAGTGGGACAAGCTGGGGCCATTCCCCTTACCCTCCTCACCCCTGGGTATACCCCACAGCACCTGACGTGGGGCCCTCACCCGCATGCACAATCACAGAGATCTCTCTCACGGTGGTTCGAAGATGCTCCGACTGGAGGCTGTGGTGCCTCAGGTGTGTGCTGCCCGAGACAGCTGGGTGAGAAGCCCTCTGCCAAGGCCCTGTGACCTTTGTGTTTTACGGAACTGTTGACCTACACGGCCACCTGCTGGCCTGCCGTCAGAGGTGTGGCCACAGGGCTGGAAACGGAAGTCGCAGGGTGGGGCTGGCTCTCAGCCACCGTTTGGACATAAGGAAACATTCCCATCTGGGAGGGGAAGCCCCTGGGATCCATTCCAGCCAGCCTGCCCGGGGGGTAAGGGCTCCCAGCCTTCCTGCCGGAGGGTAGCCCCACACAGAGCCAGCCCTGGGCAGGGTTATGGGAGGCCTCCAGACGGGCCTGTGTGTGTGTGTGTGTGTGTGTGTGTGTAAGTGTACATCTATATGTGTGTGTATCTGAACCTCTGTGTGGGTCTGTGTGTATCTATTTGTGTGTGTGTATCTCAACGTCACCAAGCCCCAGAGGGGAGTAGTGTCCCAGACCATCCCACGTGCCCAGTAACACTGAGGCAGACACACAAAACCCCTACACAGACACAGACACACTGCACCCCCACGGTCTTAGACGCACATAGGCGCACATAATGTATATATAGACACACACACGCATAAGCACAGACCCACACAAACCAACATATCTTCACGCAGGGACATATACAAAGACACATGCAGACACCCGGGAGCTGGCAAGACCAAAGCCTGGGGGAGGGGTGCCATCTCAGAGAAGACAGAGATGCGCCTTCAAAAGGCTCGTACTGAGGGGGACACAGCTATGTGGGTCCCTCCCTGGAGAACACAGTGAGCCGGGCAGAGAGAGAGAGCACAGGGCCCAGAGGAGAGATTGGGGTGAGGTCAAGGCGGACTTCCCAGAGGAAGCGACTGGATGTGCTTTAGAAAGAGTAGCCTGGCACCCCTCAGTCCGTCCGCTCTCATAGGAATCGGTGTGATGTGTGCTTTCCTAACAATTAAATAGGACACCAGGAGTCCCGACCGGATGGGGAGATTGGAGGTATATTTGGGGTGTGCTCATGGCTGGAGGAGAGGCACAGAAAGATCATATACCTCAAGGGGCGCCTGGGTGGCTCAGTCAGTTAAGCACCTGTCTTTGGCTCAGGTCATGACCCCAGGGTCCTGGGATCGAGCCCCGTGTTGGGCTCCTTTGTCAAGAAGTCTGCTTCTTCTCCCTCTGCCTGCCGTGCCCCCTGCTTGGCTCTCTCTCTCTCACTATCTCTCTCCCTGTGTCAAATAAATATATAAAATCTTAAAAAAATATATATATAAAATCTTAAAAAATATATATAAAATCTTAAAAAAAAAATCATACCTCAAGCACCGTCAGCCTCTCCCCCAACTAGGCCTTCCCCCGCCCACCCCTCCCCACCACCACTCATTGGCCTGCCTCCTCCCAGAAGTCTCTCCCCTCCCCGTCCGGAGCTATCACTGTCTACCCAGGGGGTAGACATGTCCCTGGCCTCCAGGTAACAGAAAAACACTTTCTTCCTGAAGGGAGTTTCCTCTGCTTTACTCCATATCGGGGGGCACAATCCCAAGCCCCTAGCCCCTTGCCCCAGGCTGGACAAGAGACCCAGGCCCGGCCATCGTAGCACCCCCATCCCCGACCAGGGATGGGCCACAGATGGGCATGCCCAGCGAGGAGCCCAACTCAGGGCTTGAACTCATGATCCTGAGATCAAGACCTGAGATCAAGAGTCGGATGCTTAACTGATGGAGCCACCTAGGCGCCCCATCTCTGCCCTCTTCTGAGGCATCAACCCCCTCTCTGGTCTTCCAGGCTGCCATCTCTCTCCCCTCCAACCCACCTTGTACTCTGCAGCCAAACCTTCCAAAAATGCAAATCTGACAATGTCACTCCCCATCCAACAGAACTCTGCTCACCGCCTCTGCCCTCGGGGATAATAGCCTTTAGCCTGCCCATCAGCTAGGATATGGGTTTAGCCTCTAAGGCAGAGACACCAAATAGCACTAGCCTAAACAAGAGAGAAGTTTATTTGGTCATCACATAGGGAGTCACACAGAAACCATCCAGTGGCTGGTGCTCCTTGGCATCAGGCACACAGGTTCCTCCTTCCGTCTTGACGCTCCATCATTTCTGGGCTGTTGCCTTCATTCACATGTCTCAGGATGCGACCATGTTCACCTTCCAGCCCACGGAATAGAAGAAAAGCTAGAGAAGGCACACCACTACCCTTTCGGGGAACGACCCTGAATCTGCCCATCCCTTTGCTCGTATCCTATTGGCCACACTGGTCACCTGCCCCCCAGACACAAGGCAAGCTGGGAAATGTAGTCCATCTTCCCAGCAGCCGCGTTTTATTACTGTGGGAGGAAGGGAGAGTGGGTATTAGGGGGCAGCCACAGTCTCTGCCAAGGCCTGACATCAGAGCCTGCCACAGCCAGCCTCGGTCCGGGGAGTCGCACCTTTGTGCATGCTGGGCACCTGTGCCCACCTCCCCTTTCCTGCCTCCAGCTCCGAGAAGCCTTCCCTGACCACCACTGCCCCGGCCTGGGATTAAGGGTCTCCATGCCCACTGATCACATGGTGTTGTGGGTGAGGGTCCACCTCCCACCCCACCCCAGGGCAGGGGTCACACCTGATTCATTTCTGTGTCCCCTACCCAGCACCAAGCCTGCAACAGGCTGGGCAGCAGGGAACAGGGAATGGAGGAGCAACTGAGGAAATGAACCTCCTAAATCCGAAATTCTCAGCGGGCACGTGACTACCGACTGAATGATGGTGGGCCTGGGGGTGCCCCACGGCACACATTGATGCTGCACTCAGCTGACGAGGCAGGGGAGACCTCCCTGGGGACACCCCCATCGTGCTATTCCCCCTGCCTGAAATGTTCTCTGCCCCGGTGACCTCCCAGCTCTTTCTCAGCCATTAGGTCTCATTTCAAGTGTCACTGCCTGAGAGAGGCCCTCCCTGGCCCCCGGCACGCCGCCGCACGTCAAGACACCCCCGAGGGGGGCTACGCCCAGCCATGGGCCCCGGTCCTGCCTTCCGGAGCGCCCGGCCCAGCTTGTCCCCGAGACTGAGCACTCCGGGAGGCGGGTCTCTCTCCCCTTGTGTCCCCAGGTCCTGGCACAACACTCGACACACAGTAACTGGCCAGGGCCATCAAAGGCGTGAACCTGACCCCTAGCACTGTGTCTAAAGGGGTTGGCGCTTCAGGCCCCAGGAGGGTGGGGATCGCGTTTGTGGCACAAGGGGGTAGGTGGCAGCCTCGGCCCAGCGTGGCAGGTGGCGCCAAGAGCCTGTGCCCAGGGGTAAGCCTGCCTGAGGGGCCCGTGGTGATGAGGGACAAGGAGAAAACTGACCCCAATCCCAGAGCCCTGGGCTGGGTCTGCTACAAGAAGAAAAACAAAAGGTTAGGGAGCCACACCTTCATCTTGACGGCCCGGGTTGAGAGGGACCCACTGGGGGCAGAAGACATGGTGACATGGATGGCAAGTACTTAGAATGCTCTGTGCCTCAATTTCCCCGTTGCGGGAGGGATAACAATAGCGTCTTTCTCCTGGGGTCCAGCAAAGATTAAAGGGTTAATCCACGTGCAGCACCCCCAAGGCTTGCCCATCCCAAGTGTCCACAGAGAGCATAAAGGGGCGTCCCAGGCCCCCTCACGGAGCCTCCGTTTTCTCCTCTGTGAAGTGGGGTACCAGTGCCGAACCTCAGGGGCTCCGAGAGATGCAGTGAGACAGGGATGTAGGGGGCTTGGCACCACGCCTGGCACCAGGGAGCCCTCCTCCCCTCACCTCCCAAGACAGAGGAGGGAGGGATGGGGCAGAGATGCCTGCCTGCCTCCCCGCTGCAGGCACAACCTGGTGAGGGGGAGGCTGCCTGGTGAATAATCTCGTTAATGGTAATCATCACCCTGATGCTCGTTAATATGATAACACTGGGCTCCCAGCCGCTGCCTGGCTCAGAGCTCCTCCGAGCCTCTCATCTCTGCCTGGCAGGGGCTCCGTAAACACTCATTACGCTCCGTCCCCGGGGAGGCCGCCAGGGGAAACAGCTATTCCCCACACAGCGCTCAACTCTGGGCTGCAGGCTCTGCTTTTAATAAGCCTCCTCACACACGCTCCGGCACATGTGCACACACACACCTGCACACGCCGTCACACACACTGGGGGCACACACTCACACCCAGACGTGCACACACACGCGGGGGGACACACACTTAGGCACATACACACCGGGGGGCGTGCGTACTTGCACACACAGCAGGGTACACACGCTCAGGCACGCTCACAGTCACACACAGTGTGCAGCACCTACATCGTAGCAATGACAGAAGGCAATTACCGAGCGCTTCGCACCTGCCAGGCATTGGTCTGAGTGCTCCACTTGCATTAGCCCATCTCATCTGAGTCAGGGATCCTGCCGTGTCCACTTTGCGCTGAGGAAACAGAGGCACCTGCGGGTTAGAGGATTTGGCCGAATCACCAGCCCATCGAGCAGCAGAGCTGGGTCCTGAATGCAGGGAGCCTCCATGTACTGCCGCCTCAGAGGACTTGAGCTCACTCCGTCCTCATGGCAAGTCTGGGTCCTTATGCCCACCCCACCCCCATTGCACTAATGAGGAAATGGGCTCAGAGAAGTGATGTCATCTGCCTAGGAACACACAGCCAGGACCCAGGGGCCATCTGACTTCAGAGCCTGCCTTACCCCTCCCCTGAGATGGAGGCAGGGAGGGCAATGCTGTTCCTCTTTTCAACAGGGAGAAACTGGGATCCAAAGAGATGAGACACCCAGGGACTGACGCGGAGAGCCAGGGCTAGCTCGAAGGCCTGGAATCCTGGGCACCCTCCTCCCTGCCTCCCACCGTGCCCCACCAGTGAGCCTCTTACAGGGAAGCAGCTGACCCGGCCACAGGGGGCGTCAGCATCACAGAGAGAGCCTCAGCCCACCCAGGATTCTTCCAGGCCACTGCGATTCGATGCCACCAGTCCCAGCCACGTGTCCCTGGGCAAGTCATGTCACGTCACCTCTCTGAGCCAGACAACAGCTGATACTCAGGGAGCATTTACCACATTCCAGGATATTTTATGTGCTTCCATGTAAGGTTTCACTTTATCCTCATCTCTTAGCCCTAAAAGGAAGATATGAAGAGTCTATGGTTTTTAGGATTCTGCTATTCTATAGGATTCTATGATTCCCACAGGGTCTGTTATGAAAGATCCCACATCCTAAAAAGATTCCATTATTCTGGGGTACTCAGGTGCCAGAAGGTTTCAGCCATTGGTCTGCAGATCACAGAGTTAAAGGATTTCATGAATTGGTGATTCATTGAACCTCAAGGGCAAGAGGCAATTTGTCAGCCCTCAGCCAGCCTCCAAGGCCGCCAGTGTCCACCCCCTTGCCCCGCCCCCTCCCTCAGCTATGACATCGGAGCCAGCCGAGACAGAACAACCTGTCTCTATGACACCGCCCTGAGTCCAGGGCCAGCGAGGACTGTGGAGGCCGCCAGAGTGCTGGGGGGCGGGGGGTGACTTGCACACAAAGGGCTCCATGGACCCGCCTCCGCCGCCCTGGCCCAGGCTCGCATACAATGGAAGGACCTTTCGAGGCTGCACCCAGCCTGCCACCCCCTCCCCCCCCAGGCCTCACCCAGAAATGCATCTGAGTTCAGTCCCAGAGCAGGCCCCCTCTCCGCTCAGAAGAGCCCCAGCAAGGAGGTGGGGAGGAGAGACAACAGAAAGGCAGGTGCCTCTTCCCTCTTTCTTAGCCGTTCTGATCTCTCTACATGTGCTCCTGCCGGTCCCCTGCCTGGCGTCCCCCTCTCTCTTCCCGCTCCCCTCCCCCTCTCCTCCCTCTATGAATGCTTCAAGGGCCAGCTCGGGCCCCACCTCCTCCAGGATATCTGCCTGGTTACTCCAACCCTCACTGATTTCCTCTCTCACCTAAGTCGTGTTGCATGGCATTGAGTGGTACTATGTGACCCAGAGATTCCAGAGATGCCTTTCCTCTCCAGGCTCTCCTCCCTGCTACCACTAGAGCAATTGTTCTGGACCACAAACGTGACTTTGTCGCTCTCTTTCAATAGATCTTGACTCTCCAGCGTGGCATTCAAACTCATTCCCAACTCTGGTCCCATCCTTTCTGTCTACCTTCATTTCCTGCCTCGGATCCATGCACTAAACCTTGGCCAGATCAAGTGAGGATCCACCTCCCAGACTACGCAGGTACCTGGGGAAGCCCTTCTAAGGCTGGAGCAGCTGGGACCCTGCTTTGATGCCAAGAAACAGATGCTGAGGGTCCCCTCCTGTACCTCATCCTACATGCACGCACACACACACACACACAAAGTACACGCGCGCACACACACACACACGCATGCACGCAGATACACACGCACACACAAAGCTGCCACCAGGGAGCCCACAAGGCTTGGCAGCCTTAGAATGTGTGTTAGTACCATGGACAGCACTGGGGGGGGCAGGCTCTGGGTGCTACTAAAATCCACCGGCATGCACGCATGAACTGGGACATGCATGGATTTCATACAGCAGACGTTGGTTGAACACCTGCCTCGTGCCCAACCCCTGCTAGGCGTTATGGAAAATACCAGAGGGAAAGACATTGACTGTCACTGGTCCGCAAGGAACTTACAGTCTGGTTGGGGAATTGATTGTCTTGCCACCAATTTCCCACCTACCTCTGGGCAAGCTGCCAAAGCCGTGTTTACTAAATTGCAAATCTGTCAATATCACTCCCTAAAAAATTCCCAAGCAACCCCCCCATTGCTTATAAGGTAAGCCTTCACCATCCCCGTGAACCCAACACTCCAGCCTCACTTGCCTTCTGCCTGTCCCCAAACGTCCTGGGGTGTTTTTTGCCTGCTTTCCCCCTCATTTAAGGATAGTTTTCCTTCTTCTTTTCCCAGGGAACTCCTACGTAGCCTTCAAAACTCAAATGTTTTCTCCTCCTGGAAGCCCCCAAATTCATTGTTCCCTCCACTGTGCTCCCAGAGGCTTTGTCCATATCCCTGTCACCAGGCATCATTGAACCTGACGTACCATGTGCCCCTTGTGTTGCATAGAAGCTAGCTGAGTTTTTCCGGGCCAGTTAGGAAAGGAGTGGCAGTTGCCAGAATCGGAGGGGCTTTCTAAGAACTACAGCTGATCAACCACGGCTCCAGCAGTACTCATATTTGACAACTTCAGATTTCCTTGGAAGTCTAAAAATAATATCAAAGCTGTGCTTTTTACATCACTTTCACTGTAGAAACCTGCTTGCCTTGTCTTTGGGAAGAGAGAGCATTAATTATTGTATAGACCATATGCCTGGTAATTGTTAGAATATGGTTAAATAAAACATAGCCTCTAATGGGTCTAACGCAGACGGGAGACTCAGCCCTGTTCCTTCCACATCATGAGTATCCTCAGGTATCTGATTCCAGGTCTATCTCCCCCACCTCAGCCTATGAGTCCCCCGAGGGCCAGGACTGTGTGTCTTTTAATTCCATATCCCTGGTACCCAGTGCAGTGGCCGGCTACCAATATTGGGTGGATGACTAACAGATGAGAACACATCACATGGGCTCCAGGTCAGAAGGCCTAGGTTCAAATCTTCATTCCACCATGTATTAGCTCTGTGCTTTTCAACACATTTTAAAGAGGTCTCAGTTTTCTCATCTGTAAAATGGGCACATTAGCAGTATCTACCTTGTGGGGTTATTATGATATCTAAATGGAACACTATACAAAAGAACAGGCAGAGAGCCTGGCCAATAGTAAATGTCCAATAAAGGTTCATTGGGTGTTTCTGGTTTGGTTTGGTTTGGTTTTATTTTATTTAGAGAGAGGTGAGGGAGGGGCAGAGGGAGAGGGAGAGAGAGAGAATCCCAAGTAGACTCTGCGCTGAGCATGGAGCCCGACGCGGGGCCCCATCCCATGACCCTGAGATCATGACCCAAGCTGAAACCAAGAGTCAGACGCTTAACTAACTGAGCCACCCAGGTGCCCCAGGTTCGTTGTTTTTAATCACGACTGTTGTGTTAAATTGTGTGGTTTATAGGTAAGCCCACTGGAGCTCAGAGAAAAGAGAGAGCACCATGACGAGGAGTAATCCAGAGACGACTTTGTTGGCTAATATGCATTAAGCATTTTCTATGTACCATGTATCAACTTAATTAAACCTCAGGCCCTTCTGTGAGATGGAGACTGTTACTATTCCCATTTTATCCCCACGAGGAAACTGAGGCACAAGAGAGTCTATAATTTCACTTATTACTTAGCCAGTAAGTAAAGGAGCCAGGATTCAAACCAGGACAGTGTGGCCCCAGTCTGTTTCCTAACTTGCACACCACACAGCGAACCTCAAGAAAGCTGGAGGCTGAGCCATGAGACAGAGCCACCTATGGTGGGAAGGACCAAGAACTCTTCTGTTCACGCCCTTCCCAACAGCCAACCCACAGGCTCTCCCTCAAACTTCCGTCCCTTCCTAAGCTCTGCTGCTCCCCCTCCCCCATTCACCAGACGGCCTCCATCAGGCCCTCCCTTCTCTCCACCCTCCACTCTTCCAGGTCTAAGTATTTCCTCCTGGCCTCCCTTCCTTCTCTTACTGGTGCCAATGACTAGCGCTCCCTGGGAGTTCCGGGGGAGGTGTGGTCGGAGCAGGGCTTTGAAGGACGCACAGGAGTATGCCAGGAGAAGCAGGGAGGGGGGGCCAAGGTTGGCTGGACAGTTTTATGACCTATACCCCCAGCATTCTTGGAGTCCATAAGCCTCAGTCTCCCCATCTGTAAACATGAGAGTAATACGAGTACCCACGACCTACAATTAAACGTATTCATCTGCTTCGGCTGCGCTGCCATAACTAAATCCCACAGACCGGGTTTACTGGCTTAAACAAGAGACATTTGTTTTCTCACAGTCCTGGGGGCCGGAAGTCTGAGATCGGGAACCCTCTTCCTGGCTTGCTGTGTCCTCACATGGCCTTCCTCTGAGCTCACACAGAGAGAGAGCTCCAATGCTCCGATGTCTCTTAGAAAGTAAGGACATCGATCGTATCGGTTCAGTGGCCCAGGGCCCCACTCTTATGACCTCATCTAACTTTTACTACTTCTTTAGAAGCCCCATCTCTAAATCCAGTCACCTTGCGGGTTAGGGCTTCAAAATACGGATTTGTTGGGGAGACAATTTAGTCCATAGCATAAAATAAGCTAATATGTGAAAAAGTATTCTATTCTAATAAACACCTCTTTAGTACGTACCATGTGCCAGGCCGTGTTCTAAATGCCACACGCATTAAAAAGCGCTTGTGGGGAAGCACCTGGGTGGCTCAGTCGTTAAGCGTTAAGATCAGGTCATGATCTCAGGGTCCTGGGATCGAGCCCTGCATCGGGCTCCCTGCTCAGCAGGAAGCCTGCTTCTCCCTCTCCCACTCCCCCTGCTTGTGTTCCTGCTCTCACTGTGTCTCTCTGTCAAATAAATATATAAAATCTTAAAAAAAAAAAAAAAAGCACTTGGGGCATGCCGGGCACATGCAGAGCGCGTCCATGCGTCCTGTGGCTGCTGTTACAGGAAGGAGCAGTGCTGACGTGGGGGGGGGGGGCTACCCTCCTGCAGAGACAGGGGCAGCCACGGCCCTTCCCACGCGAGGAGTGTGTCCCCGATTTCCGGGGAATTCTTGGCCTTGCTCACACCGTTCACGTGGGTCCCGGGAGGTGAGCTGGCTGGGGATTACTCCTCCAGGTGCTCCTGACGTGCACCTGCTGTGTGTCAGGCATTGTGGTGAGCACTTGGATCTGCCCGCCCTTTGGATCCCCACAAACCCCTTTAGTGGTCCCACCGTGCCCATTCTACAGAGGAGGAAGCCAAAGTCGGGGGGTGGGGGAGCAAAGTGGCTTCCCGGGGACAGCCCGGGAGGCACCGGCTGAGGCTGGGGGATAACCCACGTCTGTTCATGCTAAGCCCGTGCTTTTCCCTTGCAGCCCGCTAGGGCGGTAAGAGTCTCTTTCAGGATTCCCAGCCAGAGCCTTGTAAATGGAGGGAAATGACCAGATCTAATGTCCTTCAAAGTAGGAGGAGTAATCCCCAGCCAGCTCACCTCCCGGGACCCACGTGAACAGTGTGAGCAAGGCCAAGAATTCCCCGGAAATCGGGGACACACTCCTCGCGTGGGAAGGGCCGTGGCTGCCCCTGTCTCTGCAGGAGGGTAGCCCCCCCCACGTCAGCCCTCGTAACTCTACGTGAATTCTTCCACCAGAGCCGCTCAGGGGTGTCAGTGTTCGCAAAAGGGAAGGGGACGAGGCCCGTGAAGGGACTGGCCTCCTGGAAGTGGGTCACACACAGCAGGGGGTGTGTGGCACTGCGGGAGCCCACAGTCTTGACGGCGGGGACAGGGACAACGGGGAGGGCAGGCGGGGGCCGGGCTCCGAGTCAGAGGACCCAGCTTTGCACTTGCTGGCGGTGCGACCCCTGGCAAGTCCTCCTGCCCCCAGTAATCAATTTCTTTTTTTTTTTTTAACATTTTAATATGAAGAATTTAAAATTTAAACTTCAAGTAAATGGGAATATAATATAAGAAGCCCTCATGTGCCCATGGTTCAGCTTCTCCAATTACCGACCCAAATGTCCTGTCACTTCTCTCCCTGCTCTCCCACCTGCGCCCTCCTCCCTGCACTAGCTGCGAGCCCGTCGCAAGCATCCTATGGCTTTATGTGCAAACAGTTCGGTCTGCCAAAGGATAAGGACGCTTTTTAAAAGAACGTAAGTATAGTAACCACTATCACGTCTAAGAACGTTGACAATGATCTCCGTATAACAAATATTCATTCAAAGTTCACATTTCCACCTGCCTCATAATTAGCTTGGATTTTTTTTTTTAAGAATTATTTGAACGAGGATCAGAATCAAGTTCTCACCTTTATCAGTTAACAAGCCGTTTAAGCTTCCCTGGACATTCCCTCTTCATCTTGTAAGAATGTGTAAGAATTTATTAATTAAGAAGCTAGGGATTGTCCTACAGAAGTGTCCCACAGTGTGGGGCTTTGCTCACAGGCTCCCAGTCTCTCTCTCTGTGAAGTGGGGCAGCAGTTCTCTCTGAGAACGAAAGGAGAGAGTGTCTGCGAATGGGCACCGACGACTGGCAGGCGCCCCACAGATGTGTCATGTGTTAATTATCTTTTGAGTCTTTCCATACCCTGCTGCCTCTGTTTCTCTGACATCACTGAGGTTCAGAGAAGCTTAGTAACCTGCCCGTGCTCACACAGCAGCTGTGGGTAGAGGAAGGAAGGAAATGGGAGGGTGAAACTAAAAGAATATTGACTTTGGGCAGAGACCCAGACTCAAATCCTACACCACCCTCCAATAGCTTTCTGGATTCAGGTTTTCAAACTCTCTGAGCCTCAGTTTCCAGCGGCCAGGAGGCCAGACCTGCCTGAGGCTGCAATGAGGTGACGTGAGAAGAGCCTCCGTCCGGGTGCCCGGCACAGTGTGTCACCCTGGCGCTTTGGCAGTCCACTCTCTGGCCTCCATCCCCCCATCCCACATCGGGCCCAGCCTCTGTCCTCCCTGAGTGCGGGGAAGGCTAGAGGGCTCACAGCTCTGGCGGTGGCCGGCCTGGCCCCTCCGTCCGCACGCAGCCCACCTGCAGGCCAGCAGAGACGGGGTGGGCGGCCTGGGAAGCTGAGCACACTCTGTTCTGCGGGCAGCCTGGGCAGGCGGCTGCAACCTTCTGGGCTGCGGGAAACAATCCGCTATTCTTCCTCCTTCCCCTCCGCTCCCTGCCCATCCCTGAGCCAAGGGCCCCCCCACCCCGAGAAAGGCGCCACCTCCTGTGCGCACACACACCCATCTGCCCGGCCCCTGCGGCCGATATCCAGGCGCCCAGCTCGGCCCTCGCAGCCCCGGGGCCCGAGTCCTGGTTCACACCAGGGCGGACACCGACGTTTGGATTTCTACCCATTCAGCAGGCAGCATGCTGGGCCCTGCAAATCGTAGTAACGAGAACAGTGACGGGAACAGGAATAAAAAGGGCCCACAGCTGCACAGAACCTGCCCCTGCCACACAGGCTCTAAGCACCACCCGTATGGGGCGGGGACCACTATTGTCCCCACTTCACAGGTGAGGAGACTGAGCACCAGGTGTGACTAACTCGCCCAAGGCCACTCAGCTGGACAGATAGCAGCAGGGCTGGGATTAAGGGTTTGCCTGTAAAGCTGGAAGGCGCACAGGGCGCCGCCGTCCCCGGGCATGCGAGTTGCTTTCAGTACGATCTCATGGCGTCCTCACAAAGCTCCAAATACCCGCCTTACTGTCCACGCTCGCACGTGAGAACGCAGGCTCCGAGAGGCCGAGCAGCGTGCCCAAGTGCGCACAGCCGGGTCCACTGGACTGCAGGAGCGTCCTCTTCCCACGCTTCCGGCTCAGGGGCTAGGGATGCGCTGCGTGGGAATTCAGCTGAGAAGGTGAAGGGAACTCTGCCGGAGGAAGACAACTCTAGGCTGTAAGGATTCATTAGAGGGCGGATTCACCTTCCAAAAGCCTCCTGGACCAGGGGCTGTGTCGAGAGCCTGGCCTTGAATGGTGGCCAACCAACCCATCACATCACAGCAGGCTTCCAACTGGGGCCCAGATCTGATAAAAGCTCGAGGTAGCACAGGGCTGGTCCCATCACCCCCCCCGCCCTTTTTTAAAGATTTTATTTATTTATTTGAGAGAGAGAGCATGAGGGGGGCAGCAGCAGAGGGAGAGAAGCAGACTCCCCGGCTGAGCAAGGAACCCAATGTGGGACTCGATCCCAGGACCCTGGGATCATGACCCGAGCCGAAGGCAGATGCCCAACTGACTGAGCCACCCAGGCGCCCCCCTTCACCCCCTTTTATAGCCATGTGGTCCAAGGCTTTCGGGGGACCTGTTGTCTGAGGTCCCACAGTGAGGACCCAGGCCTCGGGGCCTGGACAGAACTGTCCAGCAGTGAGGTGGATGGGGGTATGGGGGTTGGAGGTGTTGGCTGAGAAGAAATGACACCCCCACCCATTACTTGGTCACGAGACACTGGTTATTGTCTCTCTCTCCCTAGTAGACTACATGCTCTGAGGGCAGGGGCTGGGTCTGTCCTGGTGACACCTCAGCCCCAGTTCCAAGCGCAGGGCCTGGCACAGAGGAAGCCTCAAGAACCTTTAGTGAAGGGAGGAAAGGAGGAATGGGTAGGATCTTGTATCACATCCGCAGGCCTTAGACTCCAACGCACCCCAGAACCCCCAAGACCCTGGGTGAGTATCACATTTTAAGAGGAATAAATTTCTACAGGAAATATTTGTGGGCCGTGGAGTGGTTTCCCTTGGAGGAGGTAGGTTCAGGCCATGACACTCATACCTCGGGGCCACCCCGTGGCAAGAGGGCAGAACCTGGTGTGCCCCCAGAGAAAGGCAACATTGGAGAGGCGGGTTTTGGCTAAAAACAAAGGACTTTTTAACAGGCAGAGTGACCAACTGGTCCCCAGGATACACTAAACCGCCTGTCACAAGAGGTGTGCTGGCAGGGGCCGGGACAAAGCCCTCCCAGCTCCAAGACCCTGTGAGCCTAGGGGTCAGTCTGTGGTTCCAGGTCAGGGAACTCCTCCTCTGCTGATGTTCTGTTCTGTTCCAGCACCGTGCAGTGTTCTTCCTCATGTAATCCTTACCCCATTCCATTTAGGGGATGGCTATTGTTATCCCATTTCACAGGTGAGAAAATTGGGGCTCAGAGAGCTCAGAAGTAGCTTCTCCAGAATCAGAGCTAGGAAATGTCACCTGAGCTTGAAACCAGGCGTACCAACACCAAGCCAACCGGCCTGGGTCGATCTGATTCCAATATCCCGTGGTCCCAGGATTGTTTCTTTGTGGCCTGAAACCAGCGCCTCCCCAGGGGGTGGACCACAGGGCCACCAGCGCCACCACAGACTGCCCCCCCCAACCACAGCCCCCACCCGGCCTTACCACTCTGTCAGCTCTGTGGTTTCCCAAACACTCTCAACCAACAGCAGCTTTGACCATAAAGGTTCCCGCGAGGCGTTGCCAGTCAATTTTCCTTGCTTGGTTCTCAATTTCTCCCAAAGGGGAAGGTAGCGCAGGCCCAAGGAGGGGGGCACGGGCTGCCCCTCCCCACAAAGTGTCCATGTTTAGCTCACACTCAGGCCACACTGTATCATTTCAGCTTAATTTTATTTCCTCTTATAAATGGGCACAGCACGGGAAGTGTTAACAAAAGAAAAAAAAAACACAACCAAACAAAAAAACAGAACCAAAAAACCCAAACAGCTCCTTCACAAGGCTGGGACAGGTGAGTACCCATGGTGGGGCAGGCACCTGGGCCTCCTTTTCCAGTCTTTTCCCTCCACTTTTCCTTAGAGATTTGGCCATGAACTCAGGACAGGTATGGTTAATAAACAGGTTATGGGGGAGAGAAAGGGCAGGGAAGGCCTGGGGGAGGGAAGGACAAATTCCCACCCACCCCAGGCCGGGTTCTCGGAGGGCTCTGTACAAGAGAAAGGACGCACAGGAGGGACACTGTCTTCAGGGGGCTCTCTGGAGCCACACTGCCTACGAAAAATATTTACATGTATTTGCCACGCTGGGGCTGGGTGCGCTGAGCTGCCAGGTGGGCGCACCTGGGGGATGCTGGAACCATCAGCCCTTAGATGGCAACCCCAGGACCCGGTCTTGGCATCTCTGTAAATCTGTACAGTCTGTGGGCTTCTATTTACAGGCAGGAGGCCTGAGGAAGGAAGTCCAGGGTGGTGGCTGTCAGGAGAAATTCAGGAGAGCCGAGGAGGTGGTGGCCACCCCTGCCCCGCCCGAGAGGCAGAGATGGGTCTGCTTCCTGTGCCCAGGGCTCCAGCCCGGAGGCCCGGACAGATGGCTTTGCCGACCCCAGCGGGGTCTGGCCTGAGCACCCCAAGCCACTGTCCGCAGACCTGCCTCATCCAGCCCTAGTTACCACCCATCCACCTCCAGGGCTCAAGGGGACAAACCTTTCAGGAGACGTCCCCCCTCGGGCCTCCTAGGGAGACAGAGCCTGGGTTCTAAAAAGTCACAGCCAGAGCGGGTGGAGGGGGAGGGGGGGGCCAAACCCCACCTCCTGAGGCCCCAGCTGCCCTCCCTGGTTCTGAGAGGTTCTCAAGCCACACAAGCTCCCTCCCCTTTGGAACTGGCCCTGCTTCCAGAAAATGCCAGGGCCCTGCAGGGCATCCTCCCCGGGCACACTCGGGTGTGACCAGACACATCGTGCCCAGGCTGGGTGAGAGCCCTGCACCCACATTGCACCTAGGACAGCTCCAGCTCGTCCTTTTAACCGACCTCAGTCTTGGCCCACCCTGCCGAGCTGGGCTGGCCAGAGGGGACTTGGACTAGTCAGACTGTGTTCAGTTTCATACGGACAAAGCCTGGGCCTTCGTCGCAGGTCCAGGGCTCCATGAACAAGGCCCTCAGCCTCTTCTCTCAAATGCAAAGGACAGAGAGAGGAGGCCAGTGCCAGGAGGCAAAGCCCCAAGCCCCAGTCTAGAAGCCAGCCCTCAGGATGTGGGGAGTCAGGCCTGCTGGGGCCAGGCTAGACCCACGCAGGCCACCCCAAGCCCATTCCAGCCAGACCAAGCCCAGCTCACCCATCCTTGCCGGGCCCTACCCCACCATGGGCCCTGGCCTCTGTTGGGGTCTCCAACCCTGGGCCCACCATCCCTGGGTTTGTGTCCTCTCTCCTCCATGCTCCCTGGCTTCTCAGCCTCGGCCTGCCCAGGCCTTGTCACCAGAGCTGCTGGCCCCGAGAGCAGCCCGCCAGGAAGCAGGGTGGAGGGAGGCCGGGCCTTTGGTCTCCCCCTACCCCAGCCCTTCTGCTCCAGGGACGACTGAGGCCAGGTCACCTCTCCTTCAACAGATCGTAGGCCCAGGGAACCTCCCCTCACTCCTGCCCCCTTCAAAGGCTGGGTTCCTCACAAGCTTCCAGGCTCTACCCAGGGGCACACTGAGTCTAAAAGATGGAGCCCTGGCCTGGAAGTAGGATGGTAGAAAAGACAGGGGGTGAAGTTCCCCAGAAGCTCGCCCTCACCACCTCAGGCCTCCCTCCCCCTCCCCCCTGCAGAAGGCGGCTGCCAGGGAGTCTTGAAAAGGGAACAAAAATAAGAGCTGGGTTCCTGACTTTAATCTGGGTTGAAGGCGAGGGGTGGGGTGTGAGCACCAGCCAAGCACAACTCAGACCACATCCCGTGGCTTCAGGAGCCCCCACCAAGCACACCCTCCCCAAAGAAGATTTGTGGCCCCACATTTAAAATATCTACAGAAGCGGCCCCCCCTTGCAAGGGTAACAAAGAAGGGGGGAGGCGGGCTGAGGCCTGTGGCACCCCCACCCCCACCCGCTCTCAGCTCCTGGCTTGGAGCCCTGTGTCGGGACCGGCTGCTCCCAGCTGCAGGTCCATCCAGCTGCACCCAGGAGAACCATCAGGTGGTCTGGCCAATGAGTGGGTTAGTGTCCACGGGGAGGGCCCCAGGGTGGGACCGAGGTGGGCCTGGCGAGGCCAGTTGGGGGGGAGGGAGAGGGTGCAGGAGGCCCCGGGTGGCAGGGCCCACCCTCGCAGGCACTTTGGAGACTTGTGTCCTGGGAGGCAGAGTCAGCCCCTAGCTCAGAGCAGAAGGGGGACACAGGGAGACCAGGAGCCAGGCCACATGCCCCTCCCCGCCCAGGGCTTGCAGTCCTGGGAGACCCAAACCCCCTCCCCAGCCTGGGGCCACATTCCAGGAACCAGCCTGCCTTCCTCAGCAAGGCTCCTAGCTAGTGAGGGGCTGGCCCTGGACCAACCCCCTGGCGAGCGACAGAGGGGAGGGAAGCAGGCCTCCCTGGTGTGCAATGCCCCGGGGGGGCTCGTGGCAACATCCCCTCCGGGCCACACTTTATTCCAGGAAAGGCAAGTAAGTGCCCCCACCTATTCTCCAGTGTGAGTGCGGGGCTGTGTGTGTGTGGGGGGGGGGGGGGAGATTGTGCATCCACATGGGATTGTATCTGACGTGCCGGGGTCAATGGCAATGCGGGTGGTGTTGGCGTCGTGGGGAGGGACTGAGTGTGACAGGGCAACTCAGGGGACCCAATATGGGCTGACTGTTCCAGCTTGACTCCACTGTCTCCAGTGAGCCTGAAAGCTGGAGACAACATGCGTGGTGCCACAGTGTACGTGGGGGTGTGGGGGGGCAGAGAGAGGGGCAGGCCGCACCGTCACCATCAGGCAATGATGTCTGGTGACTCGCATGGTCATAAGCGCTGGGGGGCCGTGAGAAACCCGTGAGACTCAGCATCTTTGGAAGAATGTGTGTGTCTGGGACAGGTCTGCACCGGATGGCTGGTCAGGACTGTGTATGCTTCTGTCGTTGCGTGCTTCTGTCTCTGTGTGTGACGTGATGCGTGACCGCGTGGGAGATGGTGTCTGGGCAGAGCCCACTAGCAAGAGGGAGGTCTGAGCAGCCCCGCCCCGCCTCGCCAGTGGCCCCCAGGGCACTCTCAGGAAGTCAGTTCCTTAGGGGCAGAGGGGGATGAGGCGGAGGCCTGTGGTCCGTGTGCACGGGGCAGGGGTGAGGGGAGAACGACCCCACAGCCCCAGAGAGGCCAGGACAGACCAGGCTGGCGGCAACAGGTACCCTCTGTCCCGGGCAGAGAGGGGCCCTGGGACAGTGGCGAGAGGCTGCAGTGTCTCGGTGATTTTGAGGGCTGAGCCTGCCCAATGCTTGTCCTGGAAACCCGCCGGAGGGCCTCTCTAGCTCCAGGAGGAGACCGGGGCCAGGGTGGGGCTCAAGCCCATGTCAAGCCCCACCCCTTCTCCCAGCAGCCAATGCGCAGCCTCCTTCCTCCTGTCCGTCTGACATGAGGCCCAGAAGCTGGCTGATTGCAGGGAGAGCACAGCACGGGGGTGGGTGGGGGGGGAACAAGAGATGAGCTCATAAGGGCACAGCCGAGGGCAGATGGCAGCGCCCCCGTCCCTCAGGCAAGGTCTGTGTGAGGCTGGCAGTCTGGGCAGACCTTGGGAGGGCGGGCAGAGATGAACTGGGGCCAGGCTCCCTTCCAGGCCCAGTCCCAGGCCAGGGCTGGTGAGGCCGGGCCGGGGGCTAGGCAGAGGGCTGATGCTGAGCTACGGGAGGCACTGTGGCTCCTCTAGGCGTAGAACTCCTCCTGCTTGTCAGGCTTCTGGTACGTGACGCTCGCCTGCTTGGGCTCCTCCAGTGTGTAGCTTCCCTCATCCTTCTTCTTCATGCGGTAGATGAGTAACGTGACCAGGAAGGCAGCGAACAGGGCGCCCACCACCCCGCCTACAATCACAGCTGTAGAAGAAGAAGGCAGAGGTCACGGGCTAAAGACAGGGCGGGATGAGCTTAGAGCCTGGGCAGGGGGCTGAGAGTCTTGAATCTGGGGCGGGGGGTGGAGTGAAGTCAACTCAAACACCCCCAGCCCTGGCCGGCCTTCACAGCCCCTCACCAGGGCCTGGCTCCCTTCTGGGTGCCTGACCCACACTCACAGACGCCCACACACACTCCAAGGGGGTGTAAGATGCCACCAGTCGGAAGACGCTCCAACGTCTCACAGACATTAGGAAAGCAAAAAACTGCCAGCGGAACTACAACACATCCCAACTATGGAAGGGCCTAGAGCTTACTTAAAAAAGAGTTAACTTATGAGCAGACGTGCATTGAGGATGGGTGAAGTGCAAAATGGCCATCCCCATTCTACAGATGAGGAAAAGGGAGCCTGGAGAGCTGAAGGACCTGCCTGAGGCCACACTGCTCCTGAGTGGGGAGCAGGGTCTGGACCACGAGTCCAGAGACTCTTTGGGAGAGGCAGCCAACGCAGGTCCTCAGGGTGTCAAGGCTGGGGGCCGGTCAAGCCAAAGGATGCGGTCAGAGATTAGGGTCCAGGGGCTGAGGGCCCGGAAGGGTTGACCAGCACGGCCCAGGGAAGCAGGTGTCAGGGTCAGACCCTGGGACAGGGGAAGGTCAGAAGAGGAACCAGAGGGCAGGTCTGGGTGTTGAGGCCCCAGCTTTCCCTCCTAGGAAATGAGGCTCCTAGAAACCCACGCCCTGACCTCTTCTTGGGTTCCTAGAGGTCAAACTGAGGTCCGACTGCTGCCTCACTCTGGCTCCTCCCGGGCCCCAAGCCTCACCTACGAGCACCTCCTTCCGCTCCAGGATGCTTTTCTGAGGCAGCTGAGCAGCCGAGCTGCCTGAGTCGATGGCATTGTCCAGGAGGCCAGGGCCTGGGCGCACACCTTTGGGCAGCGTCCCAGGCGGAGGTGACGGCTTGGCTGCAGCCCCGCCCACGGCCACCACCTCATTGGCTGTGTCTGGCTGTGTGGTCTCCTCCTCTGGCAGCTCAAAGTCCCCGCTGGGCCCCCCGCTCACAGGCACCTCGGGCTCATCCCGGATCGTGGTCAGGACGGACTCCGGAGTTGGGGTCTGTGGGGAGGGTGGCATGAGCCCAGGAGCCAGGCCTGCCCACACCTCTTGCCGTGGGGCAGCCCACCCCCCTTGCCCCCCACCTAACCCCCCTTCCCCAGTGGGTCTGACACTTAGGAAGCACTTGCTACGTGTCAGGCACGGCGCTAAAACACGGGATGGGCATTTGACCCTCACGACGTCCCCAGGAAGGAAATATCATTGCCCCTGACTTACAGAGCTGGTAACAGGCTCAGAGAGGTGAAGCAACTTGCCAAGGACACACAGCTAGGAAGTGGTGGAGGCAGGACTAGAATCCCAATCTCTCCAGCTCCAGCGGCTGTGTCTTTGACCACCACACTACCCTGCCTCTCTTCTCCCAGGCCCCGTCCTGTCCCCAGCCCGCCTCTGTCCGCTCTCTCTCTAGCCGCCTTAGTGATCATCCTTGGGAGACTGCTGCCAAATTGCTGGCTGCAGGCTGCTCGATGCAGACCGGTCCGCGGTCCACGCACCTGAGGCAGACGGGAGTCCCTCGGCCTGGGGGTCACTCCAAGAGCACACCCACAGAGCATCATGCCCCCTGGAGGTGTGTCCGGGAGGCCAGCCCGGGGGCTCCCACCGCGTGGATGGGGGCCCAGGGCTCGGATGCTGTAACTGGCATCCTGCTCTCCATACCCTTCCCGCCTGGCTGACAACCATGAGACATGAGGCGGCCCCGGCGGCTCAGGGTAGCTGAGGGCAGGGCCTGCATCCGACCGGGGCTGGCCCTGACCTGCGGCAGCTCCGCCCCGACGGCCCTCGTCCGTGAGGCGGGCGGCAAAGGGCTTCAGTACCCCAATCAGTGCTGCTACCTGCCCCCTCGCCCAGCATGCCCAGCAGGGACCCGGCTGCTTCTCCCATTTCCTTGATCCCATGCATCCCCTGCCTCCCTGACATCTTCACCCTCTTCCCTTCAACCCTCCACCCTCCACCCCTCACCCCTAAGCCCTACACACACACACACACACATGCACGTGCGTCCCTGGCCTCCGGAGCCAACTGCGGGGCTCAGACCCTGACCGGCCGTCGCCAGCCAAGCCGCCTCTGTCGCGGGACGAAAAGGCAGCGCCACCCCGAGCGGCGGGTTCGGGCTGAGGGATGGCATGCTTCCCCCCTCCCCGGGCAGCAGGCCGCACGCGTGAGCTGCGGGTTCTCCTCTCCCGCAGCCTCCCTCTCAGTCACCTTCAGACTAACAACGATGGCGACGGGGGTGACAATGACAGTAGGGAAACTTCTGGTTGGTTTACCACTGCCAGGCACTGTTCCAGGCACGGGACAATTCCCACCACACTACGGTTCGCATCCTATTATTTCCTCCTCCTCGCAGACGAGGGAATGGATGTCCAGTGAGGACCAGTGACTTCCTGAGGTCCCGAGGCTCCCAAGGGCGGTGGCAGAACTCCCCGCCGCGGTGCCCGTCTCCCAAGCCCCCGGCCCCGCCCCCGCCGCCACGCTTCACCCACTCCCTTCCCCATCCATATCTTGACCCAGCATCCTGGTCTCCCTTCCATCCCCGGCCACCTCGACCACTGTCCTCATCCTGGGCCTTACTCCCAGCCTCGGCCCTCCGGCCTCATGCGTCTCTCACCCTCTCCGTCCCCAGACCCTCCCGGTCCTCAGGCCCTCCTGCCCGGCTGCATCCTCCCTCCCCAAGGCCCTGACCCACCCTCCTCTCCCCACCTGCTCACCTGAGCCACCTCCGTGGGTCCAGGGGCAGTGGTCCCCAGGGGCAAGGTGCTCTTCTCGGGGACGTCAGCCTCCTGGGTGGTGGCTGGCCTGGGAAGGGCCCTTGGCCTGGAGGTAGCTGTGCTGACCATCCTGGGCGTTGGGGCCTCTGTGTCCAAGACGGCCACCGTGGTGGGAGGTGAGGGCGCTGCTGGGGTGGTGGCCCGGGCCGTGGCTGCTGTGGTCAGTGGAAGAGGCAGAAGCCTCTGCATGCCGGTGGTCCTTATGACGGAGGGGGTGGCTGTGGAAGGGGGGGCCGCGGGGAGGCTGGGGGCGGCGGTGGCCAACGTGGCGGGCACCGTGGCCACAGTCAGGGCCTCCGCAGTCGTGGCGGCAGTGGTAGCCGTGGGAGTGGAGATGGTGGTGGTTCTCTGGCTGGGCTCTCCTGGGACCTCTGTCACCACGGGGGGGCTGGTGGCCGGCTCCGGGGTGGGGTGCTCAGAGGGGAGCTCTTCCAACGGGGTGCCCACAGGCTGGATGTCCACGGTGGGCAGCACTGCGGGTGTGGTCGACACTGCCATGGCCACATCCGGGCTGAATCGCATGGCCGTCTCGATGCCCGACTCCTGCTCAAAGTCTGAGGGGGCGGGGGAGAGGAGAGAACTAGGGAGCTGGGTGATTATGCGGGGCGTGAGGGCCCCAGGTAAGGAATGGCCATCAAGAAGCGGGGGGGCTCCCAACCCTCACTCTGCACAATTTTCCCAGGACAAGATGAGGGAAAGAAGGAAGGTAAAGCCTGGCCAAAGGTTACCAGTTGGCTGGTGGCTGGTGGCTGTTCCCTAAGTCCTCTCTGCTTAGCCAAAATTTCTTCTAGGGGGGGCACCTCTTCCAGGAAGTCTTCTGTGATTACTCCAGACCACACCGCCTGGACCTTCTGGCAGGTTGAACCCCGGCAATGTCAACTAAAGCCCTACAGTGTTTTTAGCCCTTGCTAAAGGCTGGGGGCAAGCAGGGGAGTGGCATTCTAAGAAAAGTCAGACCTGGGTACCCCCTACCATGAGCACAGGGTGGCGGGCACATTCAGAGCTCCCCCCAGAGGCACAGGCCACAGGGAGACAGCAAGGAGAGGAAGGAGCCCTTCCTATAGGGAATGCTGGAGCAACCTGGCTGCCTCTGAGCCCGGACACGTGAAGGGGCCCGGAAGGAAATGAGGAGAGACAGAGAGAGAGAAGGGGCGCCTGACCAGGCAGAGAGAGGAGGGGTGGCAAGCAGCCAGGAAGGTTCAGGAGGAGAGACATGACCCAGCAGAGATGGATTTTACAAAGATTAACTTGCAAGAGGCTTACATGGAGTAAGCTAAAGCAGGGAGACTCAAGGCAGGGGACCATGGGAGGCCAGGGCCATGGCACCCAATCTCCTGCCATCCCATCAGACCATCTTGTCCCCTCCTTGGGCCCAATCTCAGCACAGACCCAATGTGGGGCTCAAACTCACAACCCCCGGATCAAGAGTCGCCTACTCTACTGACTGAGCCAGCCAGGTGCCCTGAGCACACAGCCCTTTTTACTACCGTTTTTCGAGCTCCTTCTCTGTTCTAGACCCTGACATCTTGTGCTGAAGACTTCCAGAGGCTCTAAGAAGACATATTTGGTCTCCTCATTCCCAAGTGAGAATACAGGGCCTCAGAGAGAGGGAGTGGCTGAAGGAGGTATAGCTGTTAGGTGGCAAAGCCGGGATTCAAACTCAGGGCACCTCCCTCACTTTGCACCACTCTGCTGGCCTTTCCCAGGCCTTTCCCACGGAGCCAGGCTGTCCCAGGCACAGTGGCGGCATCTGCCCCTTTCCATGGCTCCCGGAACCTGCCCTGGGCTACTGCTGATTGGACGGGAGGGGGCCCCCTGACCCAAGCTGAGTCAGCCAAATGATCTCACTGACAATATGCCACTCAACCCAGACGTGGCTACTAAGTCCCTGCAAGAGGTCAGGGCAGTCCTGTTCCCTGGGTTACTGAGGAGTGTCGTGTTCCCTGCCAGGGGCGGGAAGTCTGCAGGGAGACACGAGCAGTGCTCACAGAGACAGAACTGTGGGGAGCAGGGGGTCCCGAGCTCTGAGGTCTCAAGGCCCTGGTTCCAGTCCCAGGAGGGTGGTCTGCCCTTCCGGTGCTCACGGTCCAGGAGCCTCCCTTGCCTGACCTTCCCCTCCCCTCACCCCACCGTGGAAGCGAGCCTGCGTGGGCCCCTGGAGGCAGACAGGATTGCCCACACACAAGGGAAAGGAGAGGCGAGGTACTTACAGCCTGAGCCCGACCCTGAGTAGAGGTCATCCAGCTCATCATCGGGGAAGGAGTCGTCATCCCCAGAGCCCTCGAGATCCACGGGCCTCTCGAAGTTCTCGCTGCGCCAGCGCTGAGCCTGGGGAGGACAGAGTCGGGCACAGAGCTCAGCACCTGAGGCCAGCAGCCCGGATGGGCCCAGAGTGACAACAGACACGCTCATGGGCCAAGTGACAATGAGGGACAGCATCGGGTATGGCCACCACGTTGGAAAACAGAGCCAGGGCGGGCCTGATTATCACTTCCCACCCACCTGGGGGCCAGGGTAGCAGCCCCATCTTCCTGCCTGATGGCCACCACTACGGACCAGGCCACTCCCCCATGCCTGATCAGAACTGCTAGGTGGCAGAGCTGGGCTTAGAGCCAGAACGCTGGCTTTGAGTCTGGCCTCCAGCACTTAACTGCATGTGTGACCTGGAGTGAATTACTTAGTCTCTCCCTGCCTGTTTACTCATTACCCATAAACAAAGAGTGCCTGCCTTCTTGGGGTGCTGTGAGCACGCAGTGGGCTAACGTGGGTGTGAGCACGCAGTGGGCTAACACGCGTGCGGTGCCGAGCACCTGTCGCACACAGGTTAGCGTGACTCTCGGTGTGGCCACTGTCATCAGACCCACCCTCAAAGTGCCTGTCACAGACAAGAACAGAGGCGGGGCCCCATTCCGCAGAGGAGGGAGCTGAGGCCCATGCAGCCGCCCCCCGGTCACCAGACAGCACGTAACGCAATGAGATTCAGACCCTGCCGGGGACCCAAAGTTTCCGACCCCGCAATCCCAAAGGCTGTGTAGTTAGTCCCATCAGACAGACATGGGGTTTGGGGAGATTTGGGGCTTTCGGAGGGAAGTACCTTGGGTAAGAGTGGCTGGGGGGGGGGGGGGGGGGGGGGAGGGTAGGCTCTAGCCCCGGCCCTGGGTCTTCCCCCAAACAGGAAGTTGGCCCACCTCCCCACAAAGCATCTTAATGCCTGAGTTGGCTGAGGGTCTGAAGGCTGTTTCCACTTCAACAGGGTCAGAAGGGTAAGAGCGGCTTCTCGAGGGTCCAGCTCACCTGGCCTAAGACTCTTCCCGGAGAGGGGGGTGTCCCTGCCAACGGCAACCCTGCAGTGAGAGCCAGCACAAAGGCAAGCAAGGCAGGAGGGCACCCCCCACCCCCAGGAGCAGGCTTGGCCCCACCCCCTGCCACACCTTTGACCCTAGCTCCAGGCTGGGCCAAGCCAATCCCTGCCCCTGAGAGCTTTCCCAAGCAAAGGGAGATGGACGCCTGGGGCCCAGATCCGGAGGACTAGCACTTGGGGCTGAAACAAGCGAAGAGAGAGAAAGGCACCTCCAGCAGAAGGAAGGGAGCAAGCACAGGCTCCGAGGTGGGGAGGTGCAGCCTGGGCTCTCACCCAGGGTCCCTCTGCACCCCTCCACTTGCTGGGTTCCAGCCCCGCTGGCGGCTCTCTGTTCCTGGAATGTGCCTGATCTCTCGTCACTCATGCTGTTCCCTCCACCCAGAACACTCTTCCTTCCCAGCCCCGCACCCTCCAACTTTTGGCCAGCCAACCTTGACGCCCCTTTCACTTCTGCCGAGAAGCCCCCCTGCTCTGATCTTTCAGAGGATCCTGTGCTTCTGAATGTGCACCTACCACTGCCGCTTGCGTGTGTCCCCACTCGGTGACTGCCCACCCCACCGAACTACACCTTGAAGGACAGAGGCAGGACCTTGCCTGGCACATAGTAGGTATTCAGGAAGTATCTATTAAGGAACAGGTGAGCTGGAAGATGGGACTAATTCCTGGGGCAGGGGCGGAGTAGGGGCAGGCTGGAGCTGCAGCCCGGGAAGCCCCATCACAGGAGGCTCTCAGTGACGTGCCGACAACTTCATCCTGGAAATGGGTTACTTTTCATCCTGACCACACGTCAGAAGATGGTGAGCACTGATCTGAGGAAGAGTCCAAGCATCCGCACCGTCTGCCCAACGTGGGGAACCACGAAAGGTGTGTGAGCCGGAGGGGGACCGGGTCAGTGCCGCGTGCAGTACTCAGCCTCTCACAATCCCACCCACCCAACGGGCCCCCTTCTGGGGTTCATACACAGCTAGGGTGAGGCCCCCAAACCTGCCTTCCTGCCTCAGCCCCGACCACATGCTCCACAGCCCTACACAGACCAGCCAGGGCAAAAGGCCAGGGCAGTGAGCCAGGAGATTCCCCCCCGTCCCTCCACCCCACCCGTTACCCCCCCCCATACACACACGCCAAGTAATGAATTAATCAGTATTTACTTGCTACCAGTGAGTCATGGAGTGGAACAATGAGTGTAATTGCTCCCGTGACTAATTGCTGGGTCTTTCTCGGTTTTAGACGTTCCAGGAGCTCAGAGCGGCTCTCATCCGACTTGCCCCAGCCCCCATCTCTGCCCCCACTGCCCAGAAGAGCAAATCCCAGGACCCCAGACGAGGGAGATGGAAGGCTCCCTGCACCACCAGCCAAGCTGGAGTCCCTTGGAGATGTTCTGTGCAATTCTCAGGCAAGCTGCCAGGAGCCAGAGATGGGTAATTCCTGCTCAGGGCCACACAGCAGGATGGGGACTGAGCAGGGACCCGTGATCAGACTCCCATTTGTGGGCAATGTCACCTTCACGGTGTTTCCATCCTTCCAGAAAGGCCAGGGAGTAGCTGAGAGACCTCTAGCTGGGAGGAGGGGTTCTAAGAAGTCTGAGGTCCCTGGAGACCCCCAAACTGGAGTAAATGTGGGGGCCAAAATAGGGAATCCACATGATTCCTCAGTGGCCCCTGCCCTAACGATCAGCTCCTGGAAGGGCCTGCACGAATCCAAAGACTCCCCCCAAAGCCACAGACTCTTGAAATTACATGTCCAGAGACAGAGAAAGAACATACAGAGACACACCCTGATACACAGGCACCTCAAGGCAGCCAGAGAGAGGCATCTCGTGTTGGCGTGCCTTTGGGTACAAACAGGTGCATGCACGGGGAGGGGGGCAGGCACAGGGTGGGGGCACACACTGTGCAGCTCTGAGGCTCAGAGACAAGCATGGAGCCTCCTGTGAACCCATCAGCCTCCACTCAGGTAGCTCTCACCTAGATACTATTCATCCCTAGCTCAGTAGCCATCGACATGACAACCGTTACCATGGCGACCATCTCCTCCATGCTAAGGACCAGGAGCTCCAGCTCCCCACAGAGATGTGGTGGGGGCAGGAGAGGGAAAGATCATGGAAGAACAGAGAGGATGCCGGGCGGGGGGGGGGGGGGGGGGGGGGGGGGGGCGGCAGGGGGGGCGGGCAGAGGGAAGCCAGGGGTCAGAGGGGCACAGGGGGGATTGGGCGGGAGCAGCGCAGGGAGGACTCGGTGAGGGAGAGAAAGCAGAGAAGGCGAGGGTGGGAGGCAGAGGGAGAGAACTCTCTCACATCTTAATTTAGCCTCATGCTCATCAGACAAAGCTGGGGAAGGGGCCACCTCAGTGATTTTCCAAACCTGCATCCAAGAGAACAGCCTTTCTGAATAATAAGCGGCCTCCAGATGAGATGGAAGGAGGGACGGTCAACAGCCTAGTCACCCCTGAACTCCCCCCGCCGGAAAGCTTAACCAGGGGGACACCTGTGGGGTGGGGGGTGGGGTACAGGATGCCATCTTGCCCAGCCCTCCCCCCAAAGCCAGCTGGGGGCCAGCCTGACCCCTCCCTGGGCCAGCTGGGGGGCAGGGGCTCAGCAGGGCCTCCCAGGAACACTGCAGGGGTCCTGGGGGGTTGCAGCTCCCAGGGGACCAAGAGGAGCCGAGAGGAGAGATGGGGGCAGGGAAAGCCTCCCAAGTCACAAAGTGCCAGAGGAGGATGGTGACAACAGCCTTCGCCTCCGACCCCCAAACGACCTCTCTATTTGCATAATTCCATGCATAATTAGCATAATTATCCAAGCCATTCCTTAAAGGAGCACTGAATCCGAAGGCCCCAGGACCCTGTGGCCTGCCCCTGCCCCTCACTGCGCCCCACCTCCAGGGAAACTCCCATACCCTCCCCCCCCGCCGTTTGATAAACGCATCCACATGCCTAACACCCCCACACACTGCAGCAAGCAGGCAGTCTGGGCCGCGTCCTCATGCACACACACCCCGCCGTGCCCCAGAGACACGCAGCTATACACAGAGACCCCAGCACACACACAGTCCTGAGCAACGTTCCCTGGCCCCAACCCGCGCGCCACCTCAGCGCATAGACAACACACCCCCCACGGGCTTCGGCACAATCTAACCACAGAGTGGCTCCCACCTCACCCAGGGCACACGCCAACCCCTCCCCACGCCCAGGCACGCTCCCTAAATCACACATCCCTGCACACGTTCCCCACGGCAGGGACACAGACCTCACGGCTGTACGTGACCCCCGCTCTCGCTCGCGTGCCCCAGACCCACCGCACCGACGGGAGGTACAAGCGGCCGGCAGGCCCGCCGCAGAAGCCCCCGACTCTCCGGCTTCCTGCCACCGCCCGTCCCAGAGAGTTGGGAGCCCAACGGGAGCGGCGGGGGAAGCTCTGGGCTCCCCAACCCACGGCTCAGCCTCCACCTGTGCCCCACACCGCACTCCCTCCCTGTGCGGCCTCAGCTCGGAACTCCCCACCGCTGTCCAGAACCCCCCACCCAGCCCTCCACACACACCAATGTCCGGGCACTGTCCCCACACGCTAGCGCAGAGCAAACACACCTTGTGCTCCCAGACCCCACTCCAGCCACGTGCTCCAAAGAGGACCCACTGCATCATCCTATGCCCCGCTCCCAGATGCCCACCAGCAGGCCCCTAACACCCGCAACCCTCAGTCTCCTACACACACACACACACGCACACGCACACGCGCCATGCACGCTTTCCTTGTGGGTACAAACACACACACACACAGCACTGGGGAGAGACACGGCCCCCTTCCCAGGGCTGCCACACCCCTGCCATTTTTCCTCGATGCCACCCCATCTTGACCCACAGCTTCCCGAAAGAGGCACCACAGGCTCCCACGGAGATCAGAGGGCCCCCCTCACCATGACTCACGCCCACCCAATCCTCTCCAAAGTCTTAGAGCAGCTAGGCAGGGTGAGGGACCCAAATCAGGTGGACTTCGGGGATGTCTCCTCACGTCTGCAGCCACTCACTCCGAGTGCAGGGCGTGCATTCAGGGAGAAAGCCAGGGAGCCTCCTACCCAGACCGGGAGAAGTCTGGGGTCACTCGTGCCCAGCTCCTATCACCTGCCACCCCCATTGTGAGCCTCCTCTGAGAAACAGGATAGCATAGAGGTTAAGCCAGAATGGATCAGCACCTCCCTTACTACTCGGAGGATATCAGGCAAGTCTCTGAATCTCTCACCTCAGCTTTCTCATCTGTAAAATGAGGGCGCTGATAATAGTGTGTAGCTCCTACAGTTGCTATGAGCATCAAATAGTATCATACAGGTAACAGGCTGAGCACAGGACCCAACATGCAGAGCTGAATAAATCAACACAGCTGCAATTATTGTTAATTATATGCTAATCTTTCTATTATCCTTTCCGAAGATTTTATGTCCTTTAAGCCGTACCATCCTCATGGTGGAAAATAGAATCAGGATGATTACATCCACGCTACAGACGAGGCTACTAATGCCCAGAGAGGTTAAGAGGCATTGCCAAGGCCACACAGCAGGGGAGCGTGCAGAGAGAAAGAGAGGTTGGATGAGCGGGGAGAGAGGGCGGTTACAGACACAGACACACAAATTAGGTCGGCTGGCAGGGGGCCAGGAGCCCAGCACCCCCATGCACTGCTAATCATGCTGCAAAAGCTAAGAATAAAATCAGGAATAATTAATTCTGCCCAAGCTTCCTTCCCCGTGTGAGCCAGACTCAGGCGCCACTCTCTTGGTGACTGGAGGCAATGTGAGCAGGGGGTTGGGAGCTGGGTTGGGAGCCCAGCTTTAGAGTCACACAGTCTCGGCTGACTTGCTGGGTGACTCCGGGCAAGTTACTTAACCTCTCTGAGCCTCTCTTTGGTTAAACGGGGATACTAATTACACAGGTGGCATACAATACCCATTGGTCAGCCTCACCCCGGCACGTCTCCCACCTCAGTCCTTAATCTCAAGGCTGAACTAGGCCTGAGTGCTCACTGAGTTCCACTCTTCCTTCGTACAGATGTGAAAACTGAGGCTCAGAAAGGGGAAAGACTTGCATCTTCCCCCGATTAGAGGGATGGGCGGTGGAGAATGAGTCTGCCCAGCAGCACTGGGCAAGTGAAGTGATTTGTCCAAAGACACACAGTGACGTAACTACTAGCTCGTGGAAGCAGGGTGGTTTCAGCAGAGCCTGGATCCCCACAGGTTCCGTCCCCACCAGTCCCTGTCCCCAAAAGGCCCTCAGTCCTGTGAGAACTCAGTGCCCCTCACGCTCACCAGCTCCAACCCGGAGACCCAGAGCGTCACTGCAGGAATGTGGGCCGGGGCCAGGCTCTGGGCAGCGGGACAGCCAAGGGGGCGACACAATGGAGAGCCAGGCCCGGGAAAGGGGGGACACCTCGGTCCCCAGCCCCCACCCATCCACAGCTGCCCTGGCTGGGAATCCAGCACCCGCCACATTCACTTGCTGCTGGAGGGGTGAGGGGCACGAAGGCGGCATCTGCTGGGGAAGAGGCCACAGGGCCCCAGTGCCAGAGGGCAGAAGGGCCTGGGGGAGGAGCAGAGTGAGGAGCGGCAGAGAAGGCCCAGGCTGAACTTGACAGTCAGCAAAGCCCAGAGGCACACGCTGTCACGGACACACCCTCCCAGCGCCCTTCTTCCAGACACCCAGCTCCGGGCTCCCGCGAGGGCAGCTCTCAGAGGGCAGGACGCACCCCTGTGGGCGCATCCCGTCTCAGCCAAGTGCTCTGCCAAGGGCATCCTGGCAGCAGAGCCTTCCCCACCCCGCACCCGGACTCCACTATCAGCTCCTCGCCTCGTCCACTACCCAGCCCGGCGCTCCCACCACCTCCCCGGACGCCCCCCCGAACCCTGGGCAGCACTGCCCCCCCCATCCACACCCCCTGGGGGCCCCGCAGAGAGCGAGCCACTCCCAGCTCAGGAGGCACCCTGCTGCTGAGCCTGCCTGGTTCTGCGAGCTAGACAAGCCCCCTTCTCCTTCTCCATACTTCCTCATTTGCAAAACGAACAGTGGAGCCTGGTGCTCTAAGGGCCTGTCTGATTCCGACACCGCGGGCCAGCAAGGCAGCCGGTCCTCGGGTCGAAGAGATCCAGGGCGGTGTTATTTATAAGAGAAAGAGCGGAAATCGCCAACATTCCCAGCAACAGAGGACTAGTACAGTAAGCTAAGGCAGAACCACAACATGGAATATTATGCAGCTCTCAATAACTGTGTTTTCACAAACCCACACTCTCTTCTATCCGGTCATTAAAAGGCATGACTGGATAACAGAAGGCTTCCATTTGTCACTTGTTTCAAAGACTCTTTCAGGACCCGGGGAAATGCACGCATTGCTTGTCAGGAGGCGGGACGTCCAGCCACGCTGCTGGGAGGACCGTGCAGATGGTTCCGTCTCTCAATACCTGGGTGACCTTGGGTGGGTACTTAACTCTCTCGGCCTGGTTCTCCTGGTAAACAAAAAACAAAGATGATATCCACCTCGCGAGTTCACAGGAGACTCCCCCACATTAACCAACTGCTCAATAAACACTGGCTATTAATGCTAGTATCGTCGTTAAGTTTAGAAAACAGATGACAAAAAAATAGAGAACGTGATCCTGCTTTAACGAACTCCCCACCAAAGTGAATTTCTTAACACTGAATCTTACTAAAGCTTTCCAGAGACTCTCTGGGTGGTGGGACGACAGACAGTTTTTCATTTTTTTCTCTCAGGACCTGTCTGTATTTTCCAAGTTTTCTATGGTAAACTCAGAGTACTTTTTTTTTAAGATGTATTTATGGGTGGGGGGGGCAGAGGGAGAGAATCTCAGACTCCCCACTGAGCGCAGAGCCCCGCGCGGGATTCCATCCCCCCACCCTGAGCGGAAACCAAGAGTTGGACGCTCTACCGACTGAGCCACCCAGGCGCCCCCAGAGTACTTATATGATTAGAAATAGCACGTTCTTTCTGCACCCCCGTCCCTGCCACTCTCTGGTCTGTGAAACTCCTGGGCGCCTTCATTCTGCAGAGAGCCCATCCTGACTCACACTGCTCGTTGATTCCTGTCCGCAAGCTGGTGCCTCAGAGCAGGACTAGCCACTGAGGCCCCATTTCCAGACTCAGCAGCCTACTCCCCCAGCGGCCCACCCTCCCTCTTGTTACCCCCACACTAAGCCCTTCACGGTGCTGGGGACGGTGAGGCGCTCTCAGGCCTGCCCCAAGCTGTCCCTGCCTCTGAGGGGAACCCTCTTCCCCACCTCCACCTTGGCCGGCACCTACTCGATCTACAAGCAGGACTTATGAAGCACTTACTGTGTGCCAGGCACGATTCTAGGAACGTAGGGTCCTACGATCAGCAGGACAAGTATGTCCTCATGAAGCTCAGTTAGCTCAAAACATGCCACCTCTGGGAGGCCTCCACGTGCCAACCACCTGACTGGTCCAAATTCGGAAGGCCCTTCTTGGGGACTACCTCCACCACTTTGTCATTTACCAGGGAAGAGGGGCCACCAACCACACTCCCACTTGAACGGGCCCCCCCTTCTACCAAATCTCACTGAGCCCACTCGGTCTCCCTGGGACGCAGACACTACTGTCCCCATCTACAACGAGAACGGGGCTGTTAAGCTACCAGAAGGGGACTTGAACCCCGGCCTCACTGACACCAGATCCTGTGCTCAGGGAATTCCTGAACCCCTGAGACTAAAAGCAGTGATCCCCGTTTGTGACGTGATACTCATTTCACTGGGTGTTTTTCCAGAAGAAGCCTGGGGCCATTCCATCCCTTATCCTGAACAACAGTTAGTCACCACGGAGGGAGCACTCACTATGTGCCAGGCTCTCTAATATGCACCTTGCCTCACTTCTCCTCACAGACATCTTCCCAGTGAGGGATTATTCTCCCCATTTCGCAGATGGGCATATCAGAGTCCAGAGAGGTGAAGCAACCGGCTCCAAGTCACGCAGCAGTGGGGCCAGATTTGAACCCAGGATCAGCGGAACCCCCAAGACCATACTCTTTGTACTGCAGCGCACACCTCCTCCCAGCCCTCACTAGCCTGCCCCACCAGGTGGGACCACACGACCCCCGCCCCTGACAGTATCCTGTACAGACACCAACAGACGGACAGATTGACTGAATGAGCAGAAATGAAGGACAAGTCCTCCCCTGACAGATGGCTCAGGTGAGCAGCCCCACCCACCACCCTGTGACTCACCAGCAGCTGCCGCGGACTGAGTCTCCGGGCTCTGCAAACAGCCCTGCCAGCAATTAAGGTGAGGGCCTGCCCACTCCTGGGGCCCACAGACCTCCGACGAGCAACTCGGTGTGAGGTCAGATGTTCCAGTCCCAGCTTCCAGAGAACGCTGGTCAAGCACCTTCACCTCACGGGGCCTCAGTGTGCCCTCCTACGAAATGGGGATCATGATTCCCCACACAGAGATGCCGTTGTGATGAGCCGAGCCGGGGCTGGGCAGTTAGGAGGTGCTAGGACGCAACACAGTGTCCCAACTCAAAGCTCAGCTCCTCCGAGAGGGACCCCAGACCACTAAGTCCACCCAAATTACCTCCCAACACACCCAGTCACTCCATCAAGGCCAGGGTTGTCTCCCAGTTTACTAGTGCCTGCAAAATTCGCTTACTGACTTTCTCGTTTAATGTCTATCTCCCCCTGCAACAGCTCCTGGGGACGATGACTGGGTCCGCCGAGGCCACTCCTGTGTTCCCAAGACCCAGAATGTTCCTGGGACACAGTCAGCCTCCATATTTGTTCAATGATCACTGGGAATGGGATCACCCTCAACAGCCCCACGGCACCCCCTTCCTGCCCCCAGTCACTGTGTGATCCTGCGGGAGGCCCTGGCCTCTGGCCTCTGGCCTCTGGCCTCAGTCTCCCCATGTGTAAAACCAGGGGATTTTACAAAGCTGCTCTCTGATCCTTCCAAAATCCAGCCGGGAGGACTCCAGCTAAAGCTGAGAGGAGGGACGAGAAACTGAGACTGATCCCAGCATATTTTTTTCATAAAATGACTCTGCAAATTATATGCAAAAACCTGCATATTAGCAGGCTCCCACTGGAGCCTACAATTCCAGCCACTTTACAAGCAGGCCTGGGTTGGGGGGAAAGGAGCATTTCCCGAGCACCTGCTGAACGCCAGGCTCCTTACAAGGAGCCAGGTGAAATGATCCTCCTTACCCCGGAGACAGGCCAGGCGACTTGCTAGAGGTCACAGAGAACTCAGGTGGAGAATTGAGTCAGGATGGAGCTGAGGGGTGGCCGGGCAGAGGGAAATGGGACCTGGCAGTAGGGAAGGGGCTGGGGGGGTGCAAAGAGAGGACCCAGGGCCCTGTGTCTGGTTCTCATGCTCACAGGACCGGAAGGAAGAAGGCGAGCCCAAGAGGCAGAGGGATCCTCAGCCTGATCTTGGGGGGCCCCTGAAGCCAGGTGGCCCCCAGGCCTCCTCCAGGACACTGAACAGACCCTGGAATCAGCCCAGGGCAGGCCCAGCCCTTCCAGCTGTCCTGGGAAGCCTTACAGCTCTGACACCCTCCCCAAAGCTTCTCAGGCACGTGCCAGCATACAGCCTGAGGACGCACAACACGCACACACACCCCCAAAGTGTCCCCATCTGTGTGTGTGTCCAAGCCCAGCCTCCCTGAGGAATCGGGCTGTGGTCCCCCTCACCATCCCATTTGCTAGGTTATTTATAACCTAGCAGGAACTCACACGTGGCGGAGATGCGACTCCCCACCCCCAGCCCTGAGCTCTCCCACTGGCTTCGGAGCTGATCCACTTCAAGGGATGGAACGAGCCAGACTCGGGCAGTGAGCCATGGGGGCCCACCAGCACCACTGCCCACGTGGAAAGGTGAGACACAGAGCAAGGAACCAGACCAAACGCTGGGGGAAGAGCATGCAGAGCCCCTTGAAGCCCGCCAAGGGCCACTCTTGCCTCCAGCTCAAGATGACACTCTGTGAGACTCTGTGGGTTTGATGGGGAAAGGGCGGGGCTCTCACCCTCCTCTCCTGAGTCCCGGGAGACAGGCAGGGCCTGGCAGGAAGCAGGGGCTCTAAAGCTAGACTGCTTGGGTCCAGATCCCAGCCCTGGCCCTCTGGAGCTGTGTGACCCTGAGCAAGTATCTCCCCTTCTCTGAGCTTATTTCCTCCCTACAAAATGGACATAGTAACAGTACCAACCTCAAAGGGTTGGGAAGATGAAATGACATTATCCAAACAGGTTCTTGGCCCAAAGCCCGGCTACTTCTCAGGCCACTGCCTGGCCTGAACCTCAGTCTTCCCATCTGCAAATGGGACAACACAGCCCAGAGGGTCCTGAGGACTGAAGCACTGGACTCTGACATACACAGCACACACAGATTGCTTTCTCTTTTTCTCAGCTCTCAGGGGGCCCCGTGATTCCCGACCACCCCCAGCTTCTACCCGTCATCATCTTTATCTCCCGTCACTAAACACACAGAGGTTTTTAAAGATCTTGTGCCGCCGAATCTAAACAGCTCCTCGAGGGACCCCATTCTCCCCCTACTTTTGTGGTGAGCACCCTGCCTTGTCAAATATAGATGCTCCATAAATACCTGAGGGATATATGGATGCAGGAATGACGGTGACCAGGGTCACAAGAGAACAGGTGTGGGGGAGAAGAAGTAGTTGGAGCCTCGTGAGGCGGCCACGGGGGGCAAAGGGCCCGGCAGCTCCGCAAAAGGTTACACGGAGAGTCGCGAACAAGCCAGGAACTCTACGCCCGGGCCGTGCATCCAAGGGAAGGGAAAACATTTGTCCACGTAAGTTAAAAAAAAAAAACAACATAGCCGCCTAATTCATGATAGGCAAAAAGTGGAACGGAACCAGGCGTCCATCCGCTGACAGATAAGTAAGAGATGGCACGTCCACACAATGGAATAGTACGCCACAAAGAAAGCCCTGAGGTCCCGGCACCTGCTGCCCCACGGACGAAGCCTGGAAACGTTACAGCGGGGGGAAGAAGTCAGCCGCAGAAGACCACACAGTGTGGACGCGGCCCGCACTCACCGCACAAGGCAGATCCGCAGAGAAAAAAAGGAGAAGAGACAGCGTAGGGCTGGGGGGCTGGGGGGAGATGGGGAGTGACTGCTAAAAGGGACAGACTTTCGGGGGTGAGAAAAATGTATGAAATTGGGGAAGGCTGTACAACTCTGTAAATATACTAAAACCCACCGAATTAGGTGCTTTAGATCGGTGGATTGTACGGTACGTGAGTCAAATCTCAATAAAGCTGTTGTTTGGGGGGGTAACAAAAGAGTGAATGTGAGACTGCGGCTCAGAGAGGATAAGGAACTTGCCCAGGGTCACACAGCAGAGCCCAAACTCAAATACTCAGATGGAGGGGAGGTAAGCTGTCCCCCTGTTCACCTCCCTTCCCATGGAGTATCCCCCAACCACACCCCAGGTGAAGTTTCCCCAGCCCCCCGCCCTACCTCCCCATCCAAAAGGGCAAACATTGACTCTGCAGACCGCAAGTGGGAGAGGTCCAGCACCACGACTGCCTTCCCTGTGCTTATCAAAGGCCACTTTGTCGGGTGGGACCACTGGGAGGGGGCAGGCCCAGAGTGACCCCAAGAGGTGAGGCAGCTCCAAACTCAGGCTGGCCCCTCTCCACCCCTCTCTGCCAGCGCCCCCCCCCTCCAGGCTTCAGGGGTTCTGTGGTGCCCTCGGTCCGTGCGGCTGGCCCGTGGTTGCCCTCAGGGAGAGGCGTGAGTCTGTGGCCTTGCCAGGAAAGGGGGCAGGAATGGGGGCAGGGCCCAGTGGTAAAGCCCCTCTGAAGCTGAAGACAAGTCCATCTGTCCCCTGCCCCCACCCCTCACCCCGTGCCACGCTCCACTAGGCTCCCAGGCACCAGCCCCTGCCTATCTCAGCTGGCAGCCACCAACTCCCCCTCCGCCCCCGGCCGCTGGTTTCCATGCTCTACTCTCCACGCAGCGGCCCATCCGTCCTGCGGGCCGGGCCTGTGTCTGACAGGTGCTCCGTATCCCCCATACACCCCCACCAGGCTGAACTCAGGTATGAAGCTTGCTTCCACTGCTCCCCCTGCTCCACTCCACCATCTCGGCACCTTCTCTGTCCCTGGCTCCGGTCCCCCATCTGATCACTACGAGGGGAAGGGGTGACCTCAGAGAGCCGTACAGTGCAGACTGCGCAGCAGGGGCCATGAAGGATCCCAAGGAGGGGAAGCCAAAAGCTCCACCAGGACCCTCCCAGCCCTCGGTCCCAAGCATGAAGTGGAAGGTGCCAGAGAAAACCGCAGGGCCCCATGTCCCCTCCCCTGACACCATCCACCCAGCCCCCTCTGGGTCCAGCACATCCTCGCGTCCACCCAGCCCGCATTCCATCTATTGCCCAAAGGCAGAGCCCTGACCACTGAGCTCAGGTGGAGTCCAATGCCCACTAGGGATATAAGGACCCCAAGTACCCCGGCCCCCAAGGGCCCTGCAGCCCAGGGATGAGGCAGGCCCTCCTCTCCTCACGCGTCACTTGACCACAGACAGCTTCCCTGACCAAAGCTCCTTCGGGTCTCACCTGTGCCCTCAGCTGACCCTCTGCAGGGACGCCAGAGGCTCCAGCCTCCAGTCCCACCAGCGTGGCCCCACTCCCCGCAGGGTGCTCCATAGGGCCAGCCCCGCCCCAGGCCAGAGCAGGGCCCCAGGGAAGGCTGCATGAGGCCCAACGGTCTGGCCCAAGGCCTGGAGCAGACAGCACCTGCAGGAGAAGGGCCTGGGCTGCAGAAGCAGGGTTCAAAGATGGGACAGCTCGGAAGGGCTGACATTGGGACCCCGTCCTGTTCCCCAAACGCCAGGATGGGGACAGGGGTCCGACTGTCACCTCAGTGGTGACAGAGCCCTCTCATGACCACTGCCCCCGGGATCACCAGCCCTGGTTACCAGCTCTGGGCACTGCAACGTGCGGCACTCTGGGCTAAGTAGACCCCAGTCCTGGCAACTACTCTGCCGTGAGGCAGTTAGCACCCGGCTTCACAGAAGGGGTACAGTGAGCGGCCCGAGGTCACAGTCAGAGCCCAAGTGGGGCCAGCGCGCCATCTATCACAACCACGCCTCACACATCCACCCAAACACCAGCGGGGCCGGGGGGGCGAAGGGGGGACCCAGCCCGTACAGCACCCTGGGCCCTATGGGCTGTGCCTCCCTCCCACCACGTGCCGGGGACAGTCACCGCTGAGCCGCCATCCACACTGCCCCCGACCAGGAGCAGCCCCGCCACACCTCCCGACCTGACGGCATTTCTCAGCACCAATATAACCGAGTCTCTGAAGGAACCCGAGGTTTAGTTTGCGGTGTCCCTAGAGGTCAGGCAGAAGACAAAGCTCCGAGTCCCTCTGCCCCCTGCCCCCACCCTTGCCTTAATCACTGCTAAGGAGGCCAGATGACCAGCTGCCCCTCTGGCCTGGGCTCCCTAGACTCTGGGATTAAGAACTGGGATTAAGGACGGACACAGTCCTGGTAGCTCAGAGCCCCAGCAACGTGCGCGCGTGCACGTGTGGACATGCCGGCGTGCAGGTGCACACGTGCAAGCACACTCGGGTGTGCTTCCAGGCACACTGCATGCACAGTCCCGTGTGTGCACCTGCCGGGGGGCTTAGGTGCGTTTAGATGCCCCTGTGGGCCTGGCTGTGTTTGCTTGAGAGCCACATGTGCTTGGGGGTGGGGGGGACGCGTGTGTGTGTCCCTGTCTGTGGGTGCCTCTATGTGTTCATGTAGTACCTGGGTCTTGTATCCACGCATGTGCACAGGACCAGGGGGTGTGCTCAGGGCTCACACACACAGGCAGGTCCATATGCATGCGCGTTTCTACGTGTGCATCAACCTCCCTGAGGCAGGGAGGACGTCTCCCAACTTGTCCCACTACTCTCCCAGGAGCTGCTCATGTCCACGGCCATCCAAGGTGTTGGGGGCGAGCTCCCCACAGCTGAGAAGGGGAGAGGGAGCAACCTGGGTTTTCTTGGCTCGCCGGGCCTGAGCCACTGAAACAAGGGAGTAGGCAGGTGGACACGAGGGCCCCACGCATCAGCACAGACCCACGGTGACACTGTCACACACATGAACATGTACATAAACTCTGTCCCTTGCCCGGACCTAAACTGAACCATGGTCTTAGCCCCACAGGGAAAAAGGATCCCCGTGGGCTCAACCACCATCTCATGGACTGTCCCCCAAACACAGTGCCGGAATCCCTTCTTCTGGATCTGAGACTGTCCCCGGCAGGCCTCGCAGCTCCCCTGCCTCACATGTGAACAGGACTCAACCAAGCCGGGGCTCGGCTCCCGGAGGCCCCCAAGGAACCATTCTGCCTTCACTGCCAGGGGGTCCTGAACAGTCCAGTGCTGTCTTTGGACCCCGTATCCTCATGTGAACAGCAAGGTGGGAGGTTGATTTCCGGTAGCCCTCCGCCCTTGAAACTGCACTTCTGCAGGGGTGGATGAAGGCATGGGGAGGGTTGGGGGGAGGAGGGGAGTCTGGGTCCAGGAGGGTGAAGAGTAAGGAAGGGTCCCTCTAGTTCTGACCCTAATCACCCCCTCGGCCTGCAAGACCCTTGTCCCGCCAGGGACTCCTCAGGTCCTGGTCCCACTGAGTGGCAGTCAGGGAGATGAGAGGTTCCAACCAGCAAGGGAGGGAGTGGAGCGGGGCCTCTGGGGAAGCAGAGCAGGAGGAAGGAGAGATGGAGGAGGGTGGGAGGCAGAGAGGGAAGGAGAGGAACAGTGGGCAGACCGAGGAGGAGGAGGGGGTGGGCAGGGGGGCTGCCGGGGAGGGCAGGGGCGGGAAGATCTCTGGTAACCAAGCCTGAACCTCCGGAAGCCCACAGTGTGTCCACCTTCCAGAAAGGTGGAGGCCAAAAGGAGCCGGTGTGCCCTCCTCCCCCAGCTAAATGAGGCAGGAAGGCTGCATCTCTGAGGCCAGCCTCCATGCTCCTCAGCTCCAAGTCTGGGGATCCCAGGAGCAGGGGCTGGGGAGAAGGACAAGGTGTGAGGCCAGGGGACAGGACGTGTGAAAGGAAACGATGCAGGAACGTCAGGACTGGGGGAGGGAAAGCAGGTAGTCTGTGGGAGGGTGGAACCGGGAGATGATGTAAATGGCCAATGGCCAAAGTATCCTCAGTGAGAGCTCCGAGGAGGTGAGGGTGGGACCCCACGGGGAGCCAGAAGCTAGGGCAAAATGCAGCAACAGAGTTGGGGCTCAGCAGAGAATCCTAACATGTGGAAGAGGGCCACGAATAGAAATCTAGAAGGAGGGAAGAGAGAAGGGGCTGAAGGAGGGCTCGTGGTGCTTGACAGCAGGGGAGAGATCAATAAAGGATCCCCAGAGGAGGGGACATCCGTGCTGGGTTTTGGAGGATGAATAGGAGTTCCCTGGAGAAGGGAACAGTCCACAGAGAGACGTGAAGATGAGAGAAATGATGTCGTACTCTGTGCCCAGGGAGGAGCTGGGAGCCACGGGTGTGAGCAGCGAGGGTGCACAGGGCGAAGGGAAGAAGCTGGAGAAGTCCACTGAATGTATTGATAGGAATCCGTCTAGCACCAAGTCTTAGGTGAGGGACGGCTTCCCTGGAGAGGAGGGTGGGAGCTGGGGCTGCCGTCCGGGCAGAAGAGAGACAGGTAAAGAGCAGAAACATGGTACAAGGGATGGGGCCCTGCCTGGGAGTCAGGAGACACAGTGCTTAGTCCCAGCTCAGCAACTGACTTGCTGGGTTACTTTGGGCCAGCCACCATACCTCTCTCATCCTCCGTCTCCCCACATGCAAAAGAAGAAGGCTGAACTACCAGATCTCGGAAGATCCTTGCTAGGACTAGAAATCACTCCTTTGGCCTCAGTTTCCCCTTCAGGACAATGGACAAGCTGGACAAGAGTGTTTCAAAGGGCCCTTCCAGCTGAAGGCCTCTTCAGCCCTCTGATCTCTCCCCAGCCTAGGACGGCCTCAGCCCATGGCCCAACTAGACAGAAAACAGGCAGCAGAGGAAAGACCCATGGGGAAGCCAAGAGCCCCCGAGCCTGGATCAGGGCCTCTCCCACAGTGGCCACCCAGGTTCAGGTACCGAGCCCTAAACTCATCCTCTCAGGGCCCCACACTTCACAGTTCGCGATGCACGAGAGAACACGGAGCAGTGCTTATACACCAGAGAGCGTTCTAGACTGCCTGGGCTCAAATCCTGGTAAGTATGCCACTCTGTGAGCCTGGACAAGCTCCTTAACCTCTCTGTGCCTCAATTTTCTCTTTTGTGAAATCACGAAAACAGTACCTCCTTCATAAGGCTGTTGTAAGGGTTCAGTGAGCTTTTATATATAAAATGTTCGGCAGAGAACCCTGCACAGAGCAGGCATTCAAAAGGCATAATTCAATATTAATACTATCACATCTGTGCTCTTGTTGGCATGCCATGCCAGCCCCTCGGGGCAGTGGGGCTGCACCGACTTCAAGACCAACATCCCCTACCTGCAGGAGGGAGCCCAAATGCCCTGGTTTGGACTCAAAGCCCACCACGAAGTCTTCGAAGCTGATACCCCGGGGGCTTCAACCATTCAGCCCCAGATCATCCCATGGCACAGGGCCAGGTACCCAGCAGGGGCCCAGTGAATGTATTAAATGCAAGAAACAACACACTCTCATTAGACCCAGTTACTGGACTCCCTGCCCAGGGCTCCTCCCCCGTCCAGGAGACCAGACTCACAGCCCAGCCCCCAGGCAGCCTGGATTTGACGGGTCATGTCCCAGAGGCTGGGAAGAGAGGTGGTGTTCAGGGTGATGGGTGAGGGAAGAGGCTCGTCCCACCCTGGCCCAAGAGGAACCACAGACAGGCCACGTGAAGGAAACAAGCTTCCTCTCCTCACCACCTCCTGCCCCCGCAACCCAGCTCTCTCTTCCCAAAGGGGCCACCCCGGGGCCAGGCCCTGGCCTCATGTCTCTCTGACAGTTCCTCAAATGTGAAGACTGGAAGGGTCCCTGGGTCGCCCCATCCAATCTCCCCACTTCACAGATGTGATAAGTAGAGGCTCAGAGGGGGAAAAAGCTGCCCACGGTCACTTGACAAAAGCCAGTAGCAGACTCACCTCTGAAACAAAACGATCTTAGAGAAAGCATAATTAAAGTAAGTTAAAATCAAAGTAACTATCCAGCAGCAGCTTCTTTTTACCTAGCTGCCAGCCAGGTAACTCGCTGCGCCACCCCCACACGACCCCTCACGCCAGCCTAGTGAGCGAGGCCTTACTGACCCACTGAACAGCGGAGAAGCCCAAGGCTTGCCCAAGTCCGCTCCGAGCTGGGATTCGAACTCGGCTGGCTGGGGGAGGTGGGGCCTCCCTCCCTGCTTCCCTTCAGTGCCTGCTGCCCCCGAAGCCTCGCACACCAGCACCCACACGACCCACGCCCACCACCAAGACACAGCTCACTGAGCGAGGCTCGCCGACAAGACTCAGGACACACACACCACATACACCTGCACACCCACGGCCCCTAGCACAGGGCCCAGCACACAGCAGGTGCTCAAAAACGGCTGCAGAAGGAACAAAGTCATCGAGCAAAAGATGCCCTCACGCACGAGCACGCACCGCTGCACGCCTGCTCGGCCGGCCCCATGCCCCAGATGTCACGGCATCTCCGAAGCACGCTAGCTGCCTCAGCTCGGGCACACTGCTTACCCTCTTGGGCCTCTGGGTCCCCATCTGCAAAACGGGGTAACGACACCCCCCTCACGGGGATCATGGTAAGAACTGAGATAAAGCGTGGTGAGCACGGGCACCGCGCACCCTATGAGCACTGGCCGCTATCACTGTCCTGTTGTCACCATCTGTGCCCATCTTCCTCAGGGCAGGGAGCATCTTTTTTTTTTAAGATTTTATTTATTTATGTGAGAGAGAGAGACAGCACAGAGGCAGAGGGAGAAGCAGGCTCCCCGCTGAGCAGGGAGCCCAATGCAGGGCTCGATCGCAGGACCCTGGGATCACGACCTGAGCCGAAGGCAGATGCTCAACCCACTGAGCCACCCAGGTGCCCGCCCAACACAGCACACATCTCGAGGGCGGGAGCCAGAATTCAGCTGCAGACACCCCGACCTCCACCTCCACGGCAGCCTGGCCCCCAAGGAGGGGGCAGTCCCCACGTGGTAGGCCGGTGAAGGGCAGCTGGGACCATGGGCGCCTACCCCCAGCCATGCCAAGCACGCTGACAAGCAAGAGAATCCTTCCACTGCTCCCAGTAGAACAACCCTGTCTGTTCAGCCCCCGGAGCCCCCACCTGGCTCCTCTCAAACCCCAGCCCAAGGATGGGCACCGTGGGCCACCCGCAGGCCCACTGGCAATCGGTTTGCCGCAATATTTCCTAGGCCCCACTGGTGATTGATGCTAAATTATCCTTATCAAAGTCTGGGCTGGTGAGCAGGGCTGGGGGGTGGGTGCAGCATGGGGGGTGCTGGTGGGTGGTGCAGGGGTAGACTGAGCTCTAGGGGAGCTTGGGCTGACGCTGATCCCAGGGTGAAGCAAGCCCACTGCCCATCCCCGAAGCAGGAGGAAGACCCTAACTAGCGTGATCCCCACCCCACCCCTCAGACTCCCCTCCCCATCCCGTCTCCAAAACCCCTGGCCCCGAAGGGGGTGTGATGACAAGGACAGCAGTGGGACAGACAAGATTCCAGAGCAGGCGAAGGGTAACTCAACACGCGGCTGCCCCGGGGCCTGGCTGTGTGAGCCCTGGCAGGTGGCTTCACATGGCTGAGACTTCTCAATGAGGGGAATGCCACAGCCTCTGGGAGTGGCCGAAGGCTCAGCGAGCCCATGAGCCCAAGTAAGGCTGAATAATAAGCCCCAACCCTGGGGCAAGGCTCCAGGCCGTCTCTGGGCTTCAGGACTCCCACCTGTGAGATAGCAGCTTCTCCCTTTTAGGGCAGTCCCCACCTCTAGGGTTCTACTTGGCTCAGCCATGATCATTCCAACGTGGTTCCCACTCTCCAAGGGAAAGCCTTATTCTCACCCCCAAAAGCAATTCCTCAGTGAGACCGAGAGAGGGACAGGAAAAGAGCAAAAGGTACTCTGAGCCCATTTTAAACAAGAGAATGAGGCTCAGAGAGGCTAAGGGAACTTGCCAAGATCACACAGCTAGAAAATGGCAGAACCAGGATTTCGACACCAGTCCACTTGGCTCTGGGCCCCTGCTCCTTCTACTACCTCAAGATACAGCCTCAGGTTTGGAGACCCCAAAACAGATGGCACCAAGGCCCGGGTGGGGGCCCCGGGGTGGAAAGCAGGCAGCCCTTGACCAGCTGGGTCACAGAGGTGGTAGAACTCTCTCCACCTGGTATAAAAGGCTAGCACAGGCCTTCCCCGCCTGCCACCATCAGCAGCCAGGTAGGGAAGAGGCCAGATCATTTGTCAGGGGCCACCCCCACCCCCATCCTGCAGCTGGGCCCTCAGCCATTGCTGCCCAGACTCCCCCCTGTAATCACAGCTTCCTGTTTGGCGTTGAGACTAGGCCCGTCAGTGGGGGGAGGGAAGCAGCCACCCCTCTGGCCAGGGCCTGCTCTGGATGGGGGGGGGGGGGGGCGGACCGGAAGTAAAGTCTACCCAGCCTCCTGGAATCTTGGGAGTCTGAGAGCCAAGGCAGGGCCCCCCGTCCCCACAAGGAGGCCAGTCAACAAATATTTACCAGACACTGGCCTGATGTGCCCAGGATGTGGTGGCCGTTTGTGGGGACAGTAAGACAAGCCAGGTGGTCCAAGACCAGCCCAGACCCCACCCCCTGCAGGGCTGGGCCCCTAGGACGGCTCCTGGCACCCTGCTCCCCCCCTACCCCAGACACAAAATCACAGGCTTCCAAGCAGCTGAGCCGGAGCCCAGAGCCACAGCGCCTCTGCCCTCCCAGATGTGGTGGCGGGCGCTGTGGCAGTCAGACCGCAGGCCCACCCACGCGGCCCCAGGGCGCCTCCCAGCCCACGGGCACACGCTTGGGCCTGGCAGACTTCTGCCAGTCTCACTGTCCCTCTCTGTCCCTCAACCCGCCTCCAAAGGAGAGAACACAAAGCCCCAGCCTGGGCTCCAAAGCTCCCAGTACTGGTTTCCTTCACTCACTCACTCAAACCATTCAATTTGGGGCCAGGCGTGAAGTTGGCCTTGGGGTTCAGCAAAGAAGACAACAGCCACAAAGCCTGTCCACGGGGGTTCATGGTCTATCAGGGAAGCATTCAGGCTGCGGGAGCTCCACCAAGTCACTCGGGCCCCAGGGAACCTTAGGGACAAGGGGGCCACGACTCAGGGATGGGGAGGCAGGGATGTAGATTTGGGCTCCGCACGTGACAACTTTCCGAGGGTCAGCAGGCCTGCTCGCCTATGCAGAGAGTGAGCCCCAACACTGCGGGCATCCCGTGTGTGCCGGGGGAATGCTGGGTTTTTAGACCCCTCTCCTGCTGAAGTTCTCAATACTTCCCGTCTCCTGTGCCAGGACCACACCCGAGTCCCGCCCCCTATCCTGCACGGTCCTCAACGCTCTCCCTCAACCCAAAGCCATGACCCTCAAAGTCACCCATTTTACAGATGACAAAGCCTTGTGAGGTGGGAGAGGAGTAAGGGCCCCACAGCCAAGCACTGGGTAAGCCCTGCCCCCACCCGCAACCTGCGGCTAGTGTCCCCCACCTCCAAGGCCAGGGTGAGAGGAGATGAGGAAAGATAGGGGACACACCCAGCCCAGAGCCTGGCAGAGAGCAAGTCCTTGTGAAAGAGTGGGTATCATGGGCTTCATGGGGGCGGTAAGGAGACCTCAGCGAGAAGCAACTTGTCCAAGGTCACAGAGCAAGAGGGGGGTAAAATCAGAATGCAGCCCAGTTCTCTTAGCCTGGCAGGCCCTGGCTCCATCCAGCTCAGCTACTTTCCAGCTGTGTGACTGTGGGCAAGTCACTGAACCTCTCTGTGCCTCCGTTTCAGTAAAATGGAGGTTCTAATCATTCGCACCTCCAAAGGTTATTACGAGGATTCAGTGAGTCAATACATAACAAATACATAACAAGTGCTTAGTGGGCGGGGCTTTCAGTGAGCATTAGTTTGCTGTTTCTGTCATTAAGCCCTTCCCAAATCATGCCCACAGCTCCTGAGGTTGGGGGGGGGGCGGGTAGAACAAAGACAGATGGAGACTTTACCCCTCCCGTCCAAGCTGCCTCAGTCTGCTCCAGCCCTCAGCAATCCTACTGCGGCCCCTTCTAGAATGACCCGAGGCAGCAGCGGGGCCTGGAGGGGAAGGGGGTCCCACCTCCAACGGGAGGGTTTGGAGGGATGCCTGTGACAGGGTCTGGCTTCTGAGGAGCTCTGTCTCCACCTCTCTCTCCCCTTCAGGAGAGACGACCCCCCCTCACCCACCCCACTGGTGCCCCGGCATTTTCCAGAGCCCAGCTCCAGAACTGCCCTGCCCCAGTGCTGCCCTGGGGCCCCCATGGACCCCATATCCTAGTCCATGAGGTGGGAGGAGCCATCTGTTTTCAAAAGGCCAAACTGCTTTTTGCTTTTTCCTTTTTTTTTTAAGATTTTATTTATTTATTTAATTGAAAGAGAGCATAAGTGGGAGGGAGGGGCAGATGGAGAAGCAGACCCCCATTGAGCGGGGAGCCTGACATGGGGCTCGATCCCAGGACCCCGAGATCATGACCCGAGCCAAAGGCAGACATGTAACAGACCAAGCCACCCAGACGCCCCTAAACTACTTTTTTCTTCAGCAGAGCTCAACCCCACACCAACCCCCAACACGGAGGAAGAAACATACTGAATTCGCAGATGGAGGCTCTGTGTTGCTCCCCAGGGAGTAGAAGGCACCGGGTCCCCATCCCAACTCTGCCATGAGGATACCGTAACCCCCAGTAGCAGTCCTGTAAGTCCAGTATTTGTCCCCAGTTGACAAGTGAGAGAGCCTCGGGTCAGGGCAGGCTACAGCTTGCTCTGTGCCACATGGTGACCACTTTGATTGCATAGCTCAAAACCTCCTCCTCCAGGAAGCCCTCCCTGACCTCTTGAGCCCCCCTCCTGGAAAGGCCCTATCTCCTGAGAGCTCACTACATGGCAGGCTGTGCTCATTCTACCCAAGGAGCTCATTTTCTCATCACAGCATCCCTGTGAGGTTGGCACTGTTATAGTCCCCATTTTACAGATGAGGATGTTGAAAGAGAGAAATCCCTCACTCAAAGTCACACAGCAGGTGTCTATCCCTGAAGCCCCTGCCACCTTGGGGGCTAACAGACAGCAGGCCCCTGTGGTGTCCCTGCGTCAGAGCCTGGCCTCCAACAGCTCCAGGGTCCCCAACTTTTAATTTTTACAGTGAGGACAATCTTGCTCTGACAACTCGGCATTCACAGTCAACCAGGGTAGCTGGAGGAAGAGTAGGGAGTTCAAGGACAGGGGAAACAGTCGGGGTGGGGAGGGGGCAGGAGCCACAAGGCCTGGGGGTGGGGCTTCAACAGAATTCCTTGATTGATTCCCCCTCCCCATGGTCCCATCCCTACCTTTCCCCCTACCCCTACCACGCTCCAGGCGGTGCAATTGTAACCTCATAAAAGAACAAGAAATCAACATTTGTTGAGTGTCGACTCTGCACCACTGTGCTGGGAGCTTTCCACATTAACCTCTTTCGTGGTCGTCCTTCTTTCGGTTTTACAAAGACAGAAACAAGGCACAGAGAGGTTAACTAACTTTCACAAGGTCTCACAGCCACAAAGTAGTGAGTTCCTGTCGCTGGGAATATTCAAACAAGACTAGACGACATCGAAAATTCCTTCCAGTCCTGACCTTCTAAATGAACATGTTTCCAAGCTAAAACTTGCAGAATCCCCACACTCCAAGCCTTTCTGGGTGGTGATGGAGGTGGCCCTGAAGGCACACGTCCCTCAGAGTCCTGGTCACCTGGTCTCTCAGGAGAGACGACTCCCCAAAGCAGATGCCAGGACACACACACACACACACACACACACACACACACACACACACACTCCCTTTCAAGCTGGTGGGCAGACCAGGGGTCATCTTGTCCTTCCCCTGCCCGGTGCCAGCCACTGCCCATCGAGTGATGTCCTTAGAGGACCCCGCCATGGAGGCCAGTCCTGGAGCCATGCTGGGTGGGGCTCTTCTGGTCTCACCTCGGTCCCTCCTGCTACAGGCATCACCCTCTTCCTCTGGTGTGGAACCCCCGGCAGCTGAGCACCACCCTTTACCCTTCTGGCTCCTGGGCCAAAGGAGGTGATGTTCCTCCCGGACAGCCTAACCCCTGGGAAGATGTGAGGCAAAGAGAGGGGATCCCCCTCTCCCGCCTCATCTGGAGCCCCTCCCAGTCAAGCCCACCATCCTGGCCTCCAGGCCCAGACCCTGTGAGGGGGTGTTGCTTTATCTGCCACTCAATTTTGGGTCTGAACCACACCCACTCTACCTCGCCCTGGGGTTCAGGGACCCTGTCTCACCGAGGCCCTCCAGAATAGTCTTCCACCTCACAGGCACTCACCTCCTTCCTTCCACCACCCCGTGGGGCATGAATTATACTAGCCTTGTTCTATTAGTGAGGAACAGTGGTTCAGCAAAGGATGGGACTTGCCCAGGGTCATACAGCTCGAGATGCCTGCCGAGATGCCTGCCGGGTCTCCAAATGTAAAGCCTTTTGTCCTAAGCCCCTTTTCATTCATCTATACATCAAACGTTTACTTCTGTGAACGAGCACACATATCATCTCATCTCATTTCTAAGAAAGGTGTTAGCAGCCCCATTTTATAGAGGAGAAAACAGAGGCCCAGAGAGATGACACAAAGTGCCCAAGGTCACAGCATGAGTCAGTGGGGGTAGCAAGGTTTGAACCCAAGGCTGTGTTATTTCCAAGCTTTTGATTTCAAAAATGGTCTTTCACAAAGAAGCGTGGCTGAGAAGGTGACCCAGGTGCTAGGATGGGCTGGGTCCCAGTCCCACCCAGGGACCTCTGCTCAACCCCCTTGGGGGAGGACTGGGGATGAGGCAACCAGCCCACCAGGCACGTACTTGACTTGGCATTCAATACTCCCTCTACCCTTAGTTCAGCTCCCAGATGGGGAAGGCTGCTGAGGAGCTTGTCTGTCCAAGAAGCAACCTCTGAGTCCATGCCTGTCCTCCTCCCATTTTACAGACCGGCCAACCAGGGCCCATGGAGACATGTAGGAACAGGGTCGGCACCTGGGGGATGCCTGAGAGACCTGGATCCTTTTCAGCCTGGGGAATGAGGGACAGGCACAGCTCCTAGAACCAGCCAAGGAGACTGGGCCTAGAAACCCCCAGCTCATCCCCAGCCCGGGCTCCAGACATGTGTCCATGGGGGAACTCACTTAGGGTCCCTGGGTCCCTCAAAGTGGGGAGGTGGCCCTTCTTCTCTATACCTCCTCCTGCTCCCCCTAATGGAGCGGGGACTGAGCTCAACCCCACAGCTGTGTGGTCATTCAAAGGGACACTCAAGGGGTCACCGTGTACATACATACTCACCTCAACCTGCACACACTCTGCCCCCTCAACGGTACCTGCCCCACGCACAGGGTCAGCCTTGCATCCACAGCACACGCACGCATGCACACATGCACACACACATTCCCCCTGGTCCAAGCACACACCCACCACCGAGGTCTCTCCCACACACACACTCACCAGCCCCCCCCCCCCCCC